>NC_081573.1:11380243-11388668 GCF_022355385.1 Mustela nigripes | reverse complement strand
CCGGGGTCACGGCCAGTGGCAGGCTCTGAGCACACAAGGAAGGAGGCAAGGAAGGACGCTCGGAACAGGTTTGCTGCTCGCGTTTTCCAGTTTCTGCTGCTCTCACGGTGGCAGACGATGAGTTCTTCTTGGGTCTCTCTCATTTGTTCCGATGGTCTTAGATCCTTTTCTCCATTCTGAGAAGTTGCTAGAAAAACAGTATTTCAGATGGTTGTGATATGGCAAAAGATGGAGACACATATCAGAAATAAGGCGTAAAGCTACAGAAAGGTGGCGCTGGGCCAGAACAGTCAGAAAACAATAAATAGACCAATATAGAATTGAAAACTGTGGTTTTTATTTTTTGATCTCGCTAGATTTCGGCACATGACAAGTAGAACTAAAACCGATCTTTATAGTCTTGAGTCATCTATTTTTCTGTGAAAATATTCGTGTAATGCCCATGTTAGTGTGAGAAAATAGTCTCCTATAGAATTGTCTGAAATCCCAAGTTGTTCCAGGATATACCTGGCCCCAGAGGGATCCAGTGAGTGATTGCCAGCATGAGCTAAGTTGATATTCTAGAAGAAGGTATCATGGAAAAAGAGGTAGGGAGGAACCTCCACATTGTTTTCCACAGTGGCCGGACGAACTTCATGTCCACCAACAGCGTAGGAGGCTCCCCTTCTCTGCATCCTCGCCAGCCCCTGTTAGTCCCTGTGGAGTTGATTTTGGCCACCCTGACAGGTGGGAGGTGACAGCTCATTGTAGTTTTGATTTATATGGTTTCCCTGATAAGCAGTGATGTTGAGCATCTTGTCTTGAGTCTGTACCTCTTCTTCGGAAAATGTCTATTCATATCTCCTGCCCGTTTGTTAACTGGATTAGTTGCTTTGGGGATGTTGAAGTTCTTTATATATTTTGGATATTAACCCGCTGTCAGATAGGTCATTTGCAAACATTGTCTCCCATTCTGTACGTTACCTCTTAGTTTTGTTGATTGTTTCTTTTTTTTTAAAAGATTTTATTTATTTATTTGACAGAGATCACAAGTAGGCTGAGAGACAGGCAGAGAGAGAGAGAGAGAGAGAGAGAGAGAGGAGGAAGCAGGCTCCCTGCTGAGCAGAGAGCCCAATGCAGGACTCGATCCCAGGACCCTGAGATCATGACCCGAGCCGAGCCGAAGGCAGCAGCTTAACCCACTGAGCCACCCAGGCGCCCTTGTTGATTGTTTCTTTCACTGTGCAGAAGCTTTTAATTTACGTATATGTGATGGAATATTATTTACCCACAACAAGAATGAAATCTTGTCATTTGCAATGACATGGAGAGAGCTAGAAAGTATTTTGCTAAGCGAGATAAGTGGGAGAAAGAGAAATACCATATGATTTCACTCCTATGTGGAATTAAGAAAACATGACAATGGAGGGGGAAAGAAGAGGCAAACCACGAAACTCTCTTAACTACAGAGAGCAAAGGGAGAGTTGCTGGAGGGGAGTTGTTTGGGGACAGGATTAGAAGGTGTGGGGGAGGGAGCCGTGCACTTTTGAGGGCCACTGGGTGTTGTGTGTAAGTGATGAATCACTAAGGTCCACTCCCAAAGCTAACTGCATCTTAGTTACCTGGAATTGAAATGAAAATCTGGAGAAAGAAAAGAAAAATCCTTATAATTCTTGGCCTGAGGGTGGGGTCGGGAGTAAGAAAAGAAAAGAAAGAAGGAGGAGCACATGGGTGGTTCAGGAGGTGAAGCACCTGCCTTGGGCTCTGGTGGTGATCCCAGGGTCCTGGGACTGAGTCCCACATTGGGTTCCTCGCTCAGTGGGGAGCCTGCTTCTCCCTTTGCCACTCCCCCTGCTTGTGTGCACACACACTCTCTCTCAGATAAATAAATGAAGTCTTTGAAATAATGGTGCTCCAAGTAGGTATAATTTTATCTCAAGTTTACATCTTTTTGTTTCCTCTTGGATATTTTGGATAGATTTGAGAAATAATATATCATAAAATCCATCCATTTCAAGGATGTATTCAGTGGTTTTTAGCACACTCAGAGTTTCACAACTGCCACAACCATCTAATTTGAGAATGTTTTCAACACTCTAGAAGGTTGTTGGCATGCCATTGATAGTTCTCATGTATATTTAATAATTTGGGTTTTTTTTCTGTTTTTTTAAAGATCTTTTAAAAAGTGTTTTTCTTTTTAAAGATTTATTTATTTATTTGACAGAGAGAGGGAGATCACAAGTAGTCAGAGAGGCAGCCAGAGAGAGAGGTGGAAGCAGGCTCTCTGCTGAGCAGATAGCACAATGTGGGGCTTGATCCCAGGACCCTGAGGCCATGACCTGAGCTGAAGGCAGAGGCATAACCCACTGAGCCACCCAGATGCCCCACAGGGTTTTTTTTTTAATGTGAAAAAGGAATTCTTAAATCTAGGAGCACTGCAATAAGTAACATTGGCATAAAGAAAATGTCTGTAAAAGATCAAGTTTATGATCTTGACCAAGTCTGATATCTGGGAAGTAATATTATTATTGGATTATTGGTGGTAATTTCTTAACAGTCTTTACAAAGACAACAGAAAACTTAACTAATAATGATATTAGTTATGTCACTAATATCAAAGAAAGCCAAGTTAATATACCAACATGATACCATTTTGAGAAATCTAATCAGGAAATGTAAGGAAATGGATGATCTATATTTAGAATCCAGTAAACATAGGTGAAAGCCAACATTTGATATCTCCCACAAATTCCCATTTTCCACAGACTTACAAGATCCAACCTGTATTAACAACCATTTAGGTGTGATGAAATTATTACATTAAAAATATACCTTTTCCTTACACCACACACGAATATAGACTCAAAATGGATGAAGGACCTCAATGTGAGAAAGGAATCCATCAAAATCCTTGAGAACACAGGCAGCAACATCTTCCTAGGAACATCGCCAAAGGCAAGGGAAGCAAGGGCAAAAATGAACTTTTATCAAGATTAAAAGCTTTTGTACAGCAAAGGAAACAGTTAACAAAACCAAAAGACAACTGACAGAATGGGAGAAGATATCTGCAAACGACATATCAGATAAAGGGCTAGTGTCCAAAATCTATAAAGAACTTAGCAAACTCAACACCCAAATAACAAATAATCCCATCAAGAAATGGGCAGAGGACATGAACAGACATTTCTGCAAAGAAAACATCCAGATGGCCAACAGACACATGAAAAAGTGCTCCATATCACTCGGCATCAGGGAAATACAAATCAAAACCACAATGAGATATCACCTCACACCAGTCAGAATGGCTAAAATTAACAAATCAGGAAATGACAGATGCTGGTGAGGATGCGGAGAAAGGGGAACCCTCCTACACTGTTGGTGGGAATGCAAGCTGGTGCAACCTCTCTGGAAAACAACATGGAGGTTCCTCAAAATGTTGAAAATAGAACTACCCTATGACCCAGCAATAGCACTACTGGGTATTTACCCTAAATATACAAACGTAGTGATCTGAAGGGGCACATGCACCCGAATGTTTATAGCAGCAATGTCTACAATAGCCAAACTATGGAAAGAACCTAGATGTCCATCAACAGATGAATGGATCAAGAAGATGTGGTATATATACACAATGGAATACTATGCAGCCATCAAAAGAAATAAAATTTTGCCATTTGCGATGACGTGGATAGAATTAGAGGGTATCATGCTTAGCGAAATAAGTCAAACGGAGAAAGACAACTATCATATGATCTCCCTGATATGAGGAAGTGGAGATGCAACATGGGGGCTTAAGTGGGTAGGAGAAGAATAAATGAAACAAGATGGGATTGGGAGGGAGACAAACCATAAGTGACTCTTAATCTCACAAAACAAACTGAGGGTTGCTGGGGGAAGAGGGGTTGGGGGAAGGGAGTGGGTTTATGGACATTGGGGAGGGTATTTGCTATGAAGGGTGTAAACCTGGTGATTCACATACCTGTACCCCGGGGATAAAAATATATGTTTATAAAAAAATTAAAAATTAAAAAGAAAAAATATACCTTTTCATTTAGAAAAATTCAGAAATATTGAAAAATGAAAAAAAAACAGAGCTGGGGAGGACTTGAGGTACAGAAAAACAGATCGAGTTTGTAATTAAGGCAGGAGGATGGGTCCGTGGTACTCAGTACCTGGTACCTGAAAATCAGGTACTCGGTACCTGATTTTGCATGTTTGAAGTATTCCGTCCTGTTCACAATGATCTAAAACTCTTCCCCTGAGAGTCCCTCATTGGGGGAATTTCCTGATGGAATAAACAAGCGGGAGAACTGGAGACTGAGGGGTTGCAGCCCCGCGAAGGTCAACAACAGGGAGACGCTGCCAACCCCCGGCCATCAGGTTCATGCTCAGAGTAGCCGAGTGTCCGCCGGGTCCACGGCTGGGTTTGTAGCCACTGAGAGACACACGGATCCCGATCTTCCTGTCGGATGGAATCCATGAAAACAAAAGTGAAAAAATGCATTAAAACAGCGACAGTAGCGAGCTCAGCAGCAGCTTGGATTCCCATAAAGTCACAGGACGGGACAGGTGGGCCTTCGGGGGACAGGCGGGGGGACAGACGCATGCGGGCGCGGGCGGGCGAGGACTGGGGCAGACGGTGGTCCGTGCCCACAGGACAGCCTAGGGTTTGGCGAAGTGTCCCCATGTCGGGTGGCGCGTGCTTTGGGATTTGTGGCCGGTCCCTGTGGTCCTGCAGAACCGGCTGCTCTGCCACGGGGGGAACATGGTATCGGCGGCCAGCAGGGCCTCGACCGTGGCGGGAACACAGTCCGGGACGCGTGGGCAGGTGCGACTGTGCGGCAGGAAGTGGGTGGGACAGCTCGAACGTCGTCGGACTCCCAGTGTCACAGAACGTTACTTCTCAGAGTTTGTTCCGACCGTCGGAGAGCATCAGACCACCGTTTGACACAGCTGGAGGGAACAGGGGCACGGCTGGAATGTGTCCCCCGGCTTTTCTGCCAACCACCGCCCTCCTCACGAGGGAACACAGATCCGGGGTGGTTCTTTCCATCTTACGGAAACAAGTAGAGGCTAAAAACCCGGATTAGAAATGTGTAAACTTTTGAGTCCTGGCAGCAGAACTTAACAGAACTGCGGAGACGAAGAAGGCGTCACTGTTCTTAGTCCCGCTCATGCGGCCCCAGGTTGGCCATGGGGCCGCTGCGGGTTTAGCAGAAGGAACCCCGGCGGCTTCTCGGTGCTGCTCTGGATGCAGCTGTGGGGTCCGCTGCGCCGCGGGACCATGCCGACCCCTCGATGGAGGCCGGTTGTAGAGACCAAGACCTGCTCTGTGCTTCGAGCCTCGCCCCCCGTCGGCCGCTGCCCGCACCTCTCCGCTGATAGCTCCTCGTCCTCGGCAGGCTCTGGCCGAGCCCCGTGATGAGCGGGAAGCGCTCACCTGTGAATTCCTCCCACTCGGGTCCAGCCCCGCAGACTCACTCGAGCTTCTCCCTCTTCTCGGCTTGGAAACATTCCCTCCACCCGCGAGAACCCCGCGTCCCAGCCAAGGCTCAGTGTCTGCTGAACGCGCACCCGCGCGAGGTTCCCACTCAACCGCGCCTCGCCGGTGTCTCTGCCTGCTGTCCCCCATCCCTCCAGCACCCCTCTGCGACACAACCGCGCTGCCGCTGTCCCTTCCCCCGCCCCGTACCTCCGCATCACCTGCGTCTCTGAGTGTGTGGTGACTAAAATACACAGCGACTCAGAGGTTCTGCCCGCTTCTGCCCTGCGATCTAGAGGGTCCCCCTGACAGCACCGGGGTGGCCCTAGAGGGGAAGGACGTGGAAAGCGAGGGATGAACAGGGGAAGGAGAAACCCTTGTTTCTGAAGGTCTTTCTTAGGGATGCAAAATCCTAGGTTGACCCTTGGCTTCTCTCCTTTCATTTTCCCAAGATGGCACAGCGGGAGAGGTGGCGCCAGCACCGAAGGTGGACGCCTCTGGGAGTAACTGGGAGATGTAGAAGGAAGGATCGGAGGAGACTCATCGATTGGCAACCACCGTAGAAAAAAATTATTTCATCATTTTAAAAAATTCTTTGATATTTTATGTGGCCAGCTCTAGAAGGATCAATTTTACTTCAGCCCCAAAGTTGGTTTTCTCCGGAGTTGATTTCAGTCCTTACATCTGGCCACCCCAAGGCCATGATGGTTTCTGCCCTGACTTTCGCCCTCTCCTGAGTCCCGCACTTTCCACTCCACAGGATATGCAGCTTTGAACCACCCAAGGATAGGTCTTGGGCTCAGCACACTCACGTGGCTGTGACGGGCCGGTCTCTCTTGGTTCCACACACGATCTTACTGGAACCAGAGGCCTTCGCTCCGGATTCTTCTCGTTCGGACCCTTGAGAGAACCTGCAAGTCCAAACAGCTGTGAGCCATAGAGGGGCTGTGCACACGGAGATGACCCTGTCAGGGGCACGAGCAAGTGCAACCGACTCCCAGTCTGAGTTCGGGAAGTGACCGGCTCTGAGGAAGGAACATGGGGTGAGCATAGCTCTGGGAAAGCAAGTGAAGGGAACTACGGGAGGCGGAGGTCTGAGCACGTCCCACGTTACCGCAGGCAAAAGGCTGGATTCGGAACCTGCAGCACCACAGCGGACCCAGACAGGCACTGGCCTGAGATGATCGATGATCTATGATGGGGGCAACTGCTCTCCTTATGGTGACTGCAGAGATTACCCATCTATGTGTCCTTTTTTTTTTTTTTAAAGATTTTATTTATTTATTTGACAGAGAAATCACAAGAAGGCAGAGAGGCAGGCAGAGAGAGAGAGGAAAGCAGGCTCCCTGCTGAGCAGAGTCCAATGTGGGGCTTGATCCCAAGACCCTGAGACCATGACCTGAGCCAAAGGCAGAGGCTTAACCCACTCAGCCACCCAGGCGCCCCTGTGTGTCCCTTTTATCGAAGCACAAGAATTTACATCTGGGCTGAGATCTTCTGCTCCTAACAGTGACACACACAACCCGTTGGGTCTTTCAGCATTTTATGAATCAGAGCAGAGATGCGACCACAGCAGCCATGGTGCCATCTTTGTTTCTCCTTCATTCTGCTCTCACCACCTGCTGATGCATTGTCTTCGTGCTCTCTTAAGGCTTGTAGTTCATGGCACTTAATTAGTTTGCCTGTGCAGTTCGGTGAGGAGATTTGAAGCGGCCAACCTGGAGGTTCCAGAAGGCAGCAGAGCAGCGATTCTTCGAGACCCCCACCCCCATCGTGAGCTCTCCCCAGAGGCTCTTTTCCCTTTGAACCGACTGACCAAAGTTTTCACCCCTAGAATGCCTCGTCATAGCTAGGTCTGTTAACGGGAGCAGCCAGCGGTGCCTAGTGAGAGCACAGGCACGGTCCTGCAGGGCAGGGAGCTGTGGGGACGTGCAGATGCAGCCAGACCTGCTCTGTGCAAATGGTGGCTTAAAGTAGACAAAGCATTCTTGATTGTGTGTGTGTAGGGCAGAGGTCATGCTATTATTGTCTAGTTTTGTGTGCTTGAAAACGTCCATTAAAATTGTATTTTATTTTTTAAATGTTTTAATTTTTTAAAAAATATTTAAGTAACTCTACATCCAACATGGGGCTCAAACTCATGAACCCAAGACCAAGAGTTGCACATTCCTCTGACTAAGCCAGCCAGAGGACCTTAAAATTTGCATTTTATTTTATTTTTATTTCATATTTTATTAATTTATTTAGGATTTTATTTATTTATTCATTCATGAGAGACAGAGAGAGGCAGAAGGAGAAGCAGGGAGCCCCAAGGAGCAGGGAGCCCGGTGTGGGACTTGATCCCAGGACCCTGCGATCATGACCTGAGCCAAAGGCAGATATTTAACTGAGGCACCCGGGCACCCCTGAAATTTGTATTTTAATGAGCAAATGTGAAACAGTGTTCTTTGAAGTTATAAGTGTTCAAACTGAAATAAAATATTGTGGGTGAAGTATAGTGTTACAAAATTAGCCCTGAAAGTAGGGGGGAGTGAGGTCATAGTCAACAGTAAACAAAAGACAGCAAGAAGCAGTTTCTTGGTGAAAAGACTGTTGGAAACTCATGTGAAGTGTATGGTCATGCCAGGGGTGGGGGGCACTGTGGGCTTCAGAGACCCCGGTGTGGCGAGAGCAGGCAGTCTGAGTTCCCTTGTGAGCACGTTCGGTCTCCTGCATGGCTTTGCCCTCAACCCCGGGTGCAGGCCCGGGAATGCCTCACCCGCGCAAGTGACCCCGAATTAAGAGGGGAGTCTGGTCACACCCCAAGAGGTGCAGGACGCTGGCCAATGGGGACTTGCAAGGGAAATTATCGTCTTGTTTGAGGTCATGTGGGGATTGGGGATACCCGCATTTTGAGTTGGTAAAGATGCTTTCGAAATGGGGTATTTTCCATCGCTTCTCGGCCTTTTGGCTAAGATCAAGTGC
>NC_081573.1:11336121-11380233 GCF_022355385.1 Mustela nigripes | reverse complement strand
GAAATGGGGTATTTTCCGACTAAAAAGAGCTCTGGCCATAAATGGCAAGAAGCATGGAATTTAAAGTCTAGGAAGACCAGCGTCCTGCCCCGGGGGATGGTCGCTATTTGGAAAAGGTGAAATGGGGTATTTTCCGACTAAAAAGAGCTCTGGCCATAAATGGCAAGAAGCATGGAATTTAAAGTCTAGGAAGACCAGCGTCCTGCCCCGGGGGATGGTCGCTATTTGGAAAAGGTGAGAAAACACCGAGGAGCAGGCCGCCCTGGAAATCCCGCACCTGGAGTGCTCCGGGGCGCTTTCCTGTGGGGGCTGGAGGCTGGCCCCACGCACAGAGGCGGGAAGGGACCTCGGAGGAGGCGGCCACCCCGGGCCGGTCGGTGGGAAATTGAACCGCGAAGGCAGCTTCGGTCGGAGGCAGGTCTCCCGCTGCCGCCGGGTGCGCGGACCCCGCCTCTGCCCTCCGGACCTTCTAGTATCCGACGAGCTGCCACCCGGGCCAGGGTACGGGTCCCCTGTGGGTCCGCGCAGCATCGGTCACTGTCCCAATGCCGTGCCCTCGTGGCGGCCCCGGGAGGGGGAAGGGCGAGCCTACGCGCGTCCCAAGGTCGGGAGAGAGGAGGGGGCCTCCGGGCACCGGGTGCGGCCGCGGGGAACGCAGCGGTCACAGCTCTACGGAGAGCTCCGGAGGCTGAGCGAGGGTGCCCGGAGGTGGAGGGAGGGAAGGTGACGCGAGCTCCCTGCTGAGCGCTGAGCCCGCCGTGGGGGAGGGTCGGGAGGTCCGACCCCGCGGCGGGAAGGAGATCAGGACCTGAGCTGACCGAGCCGCCCCGGCGCCCCCGGGGTCACGTCTTCGGCTCTTTTTAAAGGTTTTATTAATTTGTTTGAGCGAGAGCAGGGGTGGGGGTGTGGAGGGAGAGAGAAACCGACTCCTCCCTCGGCAGGGCGCCCGTGGGGGCTCCATCTCGGACCCCGGGCCCGCGACCCACCGAGCCGCCCCCCTCCCCGGGAGATTCCGTCCACTCGAGAGGCCGCAGGCGCGGGAGCGGCCCGGGGGCACGTGGCCATCGCGCTCCCGGCGATTCCCTGTGCACCTTCCGTGTCCCCTCGACGCCGGACCCCAGCCGCGATTCCGAGCTGGTCCCCGGGGGTGGGGAGCGCGGCCGGCTCTCCCGTCGCACCACTCTGCGTCTCAGCGGGAACCGTCCGCGGCTGCCCCGCCGCACCCCTCCCCGTCTCCGCCAGAACCGCCAGCGGCTGACCCGCCGCACGTGCGGACGATGATGGCGATTTGCTCCCGGGACCAAACTGGCTCCTCCCTGAGGGGCCCGCGCGCTCCCCGCGGAGGGTCAGCGTGACCCCGGCGGGCCGGGCAGGGCGCCTCCACGGGGAGGTCTGGCGGGGAGCCCCGTCCCTGCAACCGCGGCTCGTCCGACCGGCGCTTCCCCGCACGCAGCTCCGCAGCGGGGACCACGGGGCAGGGGCTTCCTCCTGCTTGCGGCGAACCCCTGGGCAGGAACGGGCGCGCGCTCGTGCACATGCGCGGACGGGGCGGGACGCGCGCCCCCGCCTCCCTCCGAGGCCCGCGTCTCGGCCCCAGCTGGGCAGAAGCGGGCGTGAGGCCGCAGCGAGGGAGCTGCGGCAGGGGCTACAGGAGGCAGTGCGGGGCGGGAGGCTCAGGCAGATGCTGGGGGTAAGGAAGGCTCTAGTATTGCGGCCCAGTAAAACCCAGCGGCCTCCAGCCGGTCAGGAGGCGACCCCTCGCCCAGCTCCGTGGAGGGGAAGAGCGGACCCGGGGCGGAGAACAAGCAGGGGTGTGGGAACGAGGATGGCGGGCAGGTGTGTGAGCAGGTGCGGGCGGGCGGGCGGGAGCCTGGGCAAGTTGGGACGCGGCGGCGATGGGAGGAGGGCTTCGGGGAGGAGGAGGGCGAAGCTGCGTCGGGTGCGGGAGTGAAAACAGGTCTCGGCTTCCTTCCGGGGAAGTGACTTCAGCTGCTGCCGGAGGAGACCCAGCGAGGCCGGGAGAGCAGTGCGAAGTACCCAGGGCTGCCGGACCGGAATGTCCCCCTCGGTTTCTGCCCGCGGCGAGCAGCCAGAGCCTCTTTCCCAAAAGCCAGCTCTGGGTCGCGTCAACGCTTTTTATCGTTTTTTCGGTTTCCGGTTTACTATTTCTGCTTTGACATTTGTGATTTCCCTCCCTCAAAGTACTTTGGGCTTAGTTCGCTCTTTTTTTTTTTTTTTTTAATTTCCTCGAGGTACAGAGTGAGGTGGTTTTACACCCAACGTGGGGCTCGAACTTAAAACCCAAGACCAAGCGCTGTATGCCCCGCCGACTGAGCCACCAGCCGCGACATCTTTCCTTTTTTTCAAGGTAGGCGTTTTGTGGCTGTGCACATTCCTCTTGGAACCGTTTTCGCTGAATTCCATACATTCACCGTGTTGCGTTTCCGCTTATGCTGGTCTCAAACTATTTCTTGGTTTCCCTTTGATTTCTTTTCTGCCCCAGGGGTGTTCACGACTGTGTTGTTGAGTCTGCCGGCCTTTGCGAATTTTCCTGCTGTTACACGTTTCACGACATGGTGGTCAGAAAAGCTACTCGGTCTGAGGTCAGTCCTTGTAAATCTGTTAAGACGTGTTTGGGGACCCAACCTGTGATGCTTCCTGGTGAGTACTGTGCGTGCGGGGAAGCCGGTGGACCCCGCCGCTGCTGGGCAGGTGTTCCCGCGTCCGTAGGACGATGCGCTTGGCCGTGCGTTTTGGAGCAATGCTTCCTTACTGATTCTCTGTCTCCTAATCAGGAAGTTGAAAGTGGGGCTGTGGCTCCTACTTTAAATAAGTAGAAAAGGGCCCTTCTATCTTTGTTTAACTTGATGCAGCAAGTGGAGAGAGAAAATGTTAGTAAGATGAACCCTGGTTCATTTCAAGTCACACAAATTGGTGTGAGTGTTGGGCTGTAGAGAGGCTGTTGTTCCCATTTTAGTGTGGGTGTTCTACCCTTGTATCCCTGGAATGGCAGGTAACCCACAGAAGGAAACAGCGCCTACCCTAAAAATAACTCCTCCCACCCCTTAATGGGAACTTGTGCTCAGTAACTGACCTGAAATTCACCTTGCACGTCCACAGGAGGCTTACCAGTGGTGTTCCATATTAATGCAAACCTTCCTTTCAATGAGCAAACAGGTGCACAGTGCTGACACTCCCCAGGTGGGACCAAGCTCCTAAGTGGGTGACTGTAACACAGTAGGAGCTTTTAGATGCAGAATCCTTGTCTGCTCAAGGATGAAGCCTCTGACCCAAGGTTCCACTGTCCTTCCCATATTCACAGATAAGGGAACAGGTTCTCAGAGCTCCAGGGTGTGTGCTAATGTCCCAGCACCATTAGTTATCACTGAGGACCGGGGAATAAGACCCCTACTGGGTGAATCCAGCTGATGGTGACAAGCTACTCACTACATGTTTCTTGTCTTGTCCACACAACAGTCCCCTGACATGGACCTAATTTTCCCAAAGAGCAAGAAAGTTTAGTACTCAGAGATGTTTTTCTCGGTATCATATACTTTTCCTTTCTGATGGTGGCTTTTCAATCCTACAGTTACAATTCGGATTATTACCTTTGGAAGACTTTGTGTCTCTTATCAGAACAAGTATGTCTTTCTCTTGGATGTCACAGAACCTTTGTTTTCACTCATAAGGGCTCAAACCAGCCTTTACTTTAATGCATCCCCCAAATGGGCTGCGGTCATTTTTGAACTCAGGTACCCAGCTAGAGTTGGTTGGAGTTAATAAATGAGAATCAAAGAGACAAAATGTAGGAACTCAAAATCTCAAAGAGATGTAAAGCAACCTGCAATGGTTTAATGATAGGAGAGTTTAACGTGTGTTATTGATGTGTAATTTACGAATGAAACTGTGTATAGTGAAGGTGTACAACTTTTTTTTTTTTTAAATTTTGGTTAACATACAGTGTGACATTGGTTTCGGGAGTAGAATTCAGTGATCACTTACCTATACACCCAGGGCTCATCACCAGAAGGGCCCTCTTTAATACCTGTCTGGATTGGCTGCTTTGAGTAGTGATTACTTTTCCGTGTGGACTGAGTTGAGTGGGAGACCACTTTGATTAAAGCTCTCTAGGAACTTCTCACCATGTTTCAATCTGTGGAATTATTAATAGCTAGAATTCTTCAGCCAGTAGGGATATTTTCTATACTGAATAGAATATCTGAAGACATTTTAGGGACAAGTTGTATATCCAAATGGCTACTGATTTTTTGAAAAGCTTTTTGTGTACTGTCACTCTAAATATATAATACAGAGTCCTCATAAGTTGGATATGAATCCTCTTGGAATTTTAGTTAGCTAATCTTTAGTTAGATAGTCTTAAAATTTGTGTATTTTTGCATTTCCATTTAACCTTATTAATGCATCATAAGGGCAGACAGGACGGCCATGAACTGTAAAGCTGGTACACTGTATTCTCATTGTCTCCTCCCACATACTCACTCATGAAGCACATGTTTATCTCATACCCATTATGTGTCAGCCACACTTTAGACCAAGAAAGGCATGCTTCTGAGTTCACGGACTCTGTATTCCGATGGGAAGTCAGAACATGAAAGTAGATAGAAATACAAAGTAATAAGATGAGATTGGAATATGAGTCCTATTCCTCCTGTGGAATAGGACTGTGTCTCCCTTTTCAGAAGAAAAGGCCCGGAATCCCTTTATGAGGTCCTAGAACGAACACGAGTCCTCCTGAGGCACAGCCTCCCCTTCCCTCGAGGCCGCTCTGACCCACTCGCAGTGTCTTATCAGAACAAAGCCCTGAGAACCACAGGCAAGAGGCTCTGAAAACCGTCTTTTGTTAACAATTGGGGTTGGGTCTTTTGCCAGTGTCCTCCTCTCCCAGAACGTCCCTCCAATCCTGCATGGACACGAGTAGGAATCTTCAACACGATTCTTGCCCCCATGGCTGTCACCAGTCTCTAGGTTCTTCTCTCCGCTGGTATTCCACTCGCAATGGCGGCTCTGGTCTTTGGGCACCCCCTGTCCCCTCTTGGGTGTACACTTGTCCCTCACAGCCACTGAGTGGCTTGCAGCCTTGTGCTCCGTCAGTGTCCTGAGTACCTTTCCGTGGGTCCTTCTTCTTCCCAGGACAGCGGGGAGGATGCTCAGGGGAGGAGCCCCCAAGGTCACTGGTCCTTCCTGTCCATCTGCTGGATATCCAGGGTCTTCATTAGTATCCATGTTCCTGAGAAAGCTACTGGTCTCCAGGACATGGACAGCCACACCCAAGGCAAATGGGTTTGCTCATCTGTCGGTCCTAATATAGGTCTTGTCTTCTTGGTCCATCTCTGAGGTCATGTTTATTGGCCTCATGCTCTGGCCCAGCAGCTCCCTGGTGCTGTTCCTGCACCAGCACCAGCACCCCCAGACAGTGCGGTGTATTCATGCCCCCAGTGGTTACTACTGCAGGGTCCCCTGGAGACCAGAGCCGCCCCCAGCATCCCGACGCTGGTGACCACATGTGTTGTCTTCTACGTGTGGAATTCCATTCTCGCTTTCCCTGTCCTCACTCTAATAGGCTCTTCTCTGTGAGTGATGCGTAATTCTCGCATTCTGGTTTCGTGTTTTTCTATTATTTGTCCCTTACTGCTGATCCTCAGGGATTCTCCAACTCCTAATTTCTGCTTTTGAATGGTGAAAATGACCATGAAGAACCTAAATTTATAGAAGTCAGTTTCAACAATAGCCAAGATTATACTGTTCAGTAATCATTGACCAAATCCCAATATATAAATTTTATTTTTTCAGTGTTCCAATCATTGTTTATGCACCACATCCAGTGCTCCATGCCCTCCTTGATACCCACTACCAGGCTCACCCACCCCCCCCTCCCCGTCCCCCCCAAAACCCTCAGTTTGTTTCTCAGAAAACATGGCCTCAGAGATGGACCAAGAAGACAAGACCTCTATTAGGACCTACAGATGAGCAAACCCATTTGCCTTGGGTGTGGCTGTATGTGTCCTGGAGATCAGTAGCTTTCTCAGGAACATGGATATTAATGAAGACCCTGGAGATCCAGTAGATGATCAGGAAGGACCAATGACCTCAGGGGCTTCTCCTCTGAGCAGTCTGAACAGTCTCTCATGGTTCATCTCCCCCTCTGATTTCCCCCAACTCCCTTCTCTCCTTCACCCAGTGTCCTCCGTGTTATTCCTTATGCTCCACAAGTAAGTGAAACCATATGATACTTGACTCTTTCTGCTTGACTCTCTTCACTCAGCATAATCTCCTCCAGTCCCATCCATGTTGATAAAAAAGTTGGGGATTCATCCTTTCTGATGGAGGCATCATACTCCATAGTGTATATGGACCACATCTTCCTTATCCATTCATCTGTTGAAGCGCATCTTGGCTTTTTCCAGTTTGGTGACTGTGGCCATTGCTGCTGTGAACATGGGGTACAGATGGTCCTTGTTTTCACTACATCTGTATCTTTGGGGTAAATACCCAGTAGTGCAATTTCAGGGTCATAGGGAAGCTCTATTTTTAATTTCTTAAGGAATCCCCACACTGTTTTCCAGAGTGGCTGCACCAACTTGCATTCCCACCAACAGTGGAAGAGGGTTCCCCTTTCTCCACATCCTCTCCAACACACTGCTTCCTGTCTTGTTAATTTTGGCCATTCTAACTGCTGTAAGGCGGTATCACAATGTGGTTGTGATTTGAATCTCCCTAATGGCTAATGATGATGAACATTTTTTCATATGTCTGTTAGCCATTTGTATGTCTCTTTGGAGAAGTGTCTGTTCATGTCTTCTGCCCATTTAAAAAAATATTTAATTTATTTATTTGACAGAGAGATAGCAAGAGAGGGAACATAAGCAATGGGAGTATGAGAGGGAGAAGCAGGCTTCCCGCTGAGCAGGGAGGCTGATGCGGGGCTTAATCCCAGGACCCTGAGACCATAACCCGAGCCAAAGGCAGAGGCCCAACCCACTGAGCCACCCAGGTGTCCCATTTCTGCCCATTTTTTGACGTGATTATCTGTTTTGTGTGTTTGAGGAGTTCTTTACAGACCTTAGATATGAGCGCTTTGTATGTAGTGTCACTTGGGAATATCTTCTCCCATTCCGTGGGTTGCCTCTTTGTTTTGTTGACTGTTTCCTTTGCTGTGCAGAAGCTTTTGATCTTGATGAGGTTCCGAAAGTTCATTTTCTCTTTTGTTTCCTTTGCCTTTGGAAATGTGTCTTGAAAGAAGTTGCTGTGGCCAATGTCGAAGAGGTTACTGCCTGTGTTCTCCTCTAGGATTTTGATAGATTCCTGCCTCACAATGAGATCTTTTATCCATTTCAAGTTTATCTTTCTGTATAGTGTAAGAGAATAGTCAAGTTTCATTCTGCTACATATAGCTGTCCAATTTTCCCAGCACCATTTATTGAAGAGACTGTCTTTTTTCCACTGTATATTTTTTCCTGCTTTGTTGAAGATTAGTTGATCATGGCATTGTGGGTCCATATCTGCACTCTCTACTCTGTTCCACTGGTCTATATATCTGGTTTTGTGCCAGTACCATGCTGTCTTGGTGATCACAGCTTTGTAGTAAAGCTTGAAATCAGGCAACGTGATGCCCCCAGTTTTGTTTTTCTTTTTCAACATTTCCTTAGCAATTTGAGATCTCTTCTGGTTCCATATAAATTTTAGGCTGGCTTGTTCCAGCTCTTTGAAAAATGCTGGTGGAATTTTGATCGGAATGGCACTGAAAGTATAGATGGCTCTAGGCAGTAGAGACATTTTAACAATATTTATTCTTCCAATCCATGAGCAAGGATTGGTCTTCCATCTTTTTGTGTCTACTTCAGTTTCTTTCATGAGTGTTCTGTAGTTCCTTGAGTACAGATCCTTTACCTCTTTACTTAGGTTTATTCCCAGGTATCTTATGTGCTACAGTAAATGGAATCAATTCTCTAATTTCCATTTCTGTATTTTCATTGTTAGTGTATAAGAAAGCAACTGATTTCTGTGCACTGATTTTGTGTCCTGCCACATTACTGAATTGTTGTATGAGTTCTAGTAGTTTGGGGGTGGAGTCTTTTGGGTTTTCCATATAAAGTTATGTCATCACGAAGAGGGGGAGTTTGACTTCTTCATTGCCAATTTGAATATTTTTTATTTCTCTTTGTTGTTTGATTGCTCTTGCTAGGACTTCTAACACTATGCTGAACAACAGTGGCGAGAGTGGGCATCCTTGTCGTTTTCCTGATCTCAAAGGGAAGACACTCAGTTTTTTCCTACCGAGGATGATATTCCCTGTGGGTTTTTCATAGGTAGATTTTATGAAGTTGAGGAATGTTCCCTCTATCCCTTTACTTTGAAGGGTTTTAATCAGGAATGGATGCTGTATTTTGTCAGTGCTTTTTTCTGCATCAATTGAGAGGACCATATGGTTCTTCTCTCTTCTCTTATTGATTTGTTCTATCACACTGATTGAATTGCAAATGTTGAACCACCCTTGCACCCAGGGATGAATCCCATCTTGTCATGGTGTATAATCTTCTTAATGTGCTGTTGGATTCTATTAGCTAGGATCTTGTTGAGAATCTTGGCACCCATATTCAGCAGGGATATTGATCTGAAATTCTCCTTATTGATGGGGTCTTTGCCTGGTTTGGGGATCAGGGTAATGCTGGCTTCATAGAATGAGTCTGGAAGTTTTCCTTCTGTTTCTGTTTTTTGAAACAGCTTCAGGAGAGTAGGTATTATTTCTTCTTTGACTGTTTGGTAGAATTCCCCAGGAATCCATCAGGTCCTGGGCTCTTTTTTTTTTTTTAAGTTTATTTTCATTTAATTGTATAATTATAATTATTTAATTATATATGTCTTGTTTTCTTTTTTTATAAATTTTTAAATTAACAGATAATGTATTGTTAGCCCCAGGGGTACAGGTCTGTGAATCATCAGGTTTACACACTTCACAGCACTCACCACAGTACATACCCTCCCCAATGTCCATAACCCAACCACCCAATGTCCATAACCCAATCACCCTCTCCCTACCCCCCTACCCCCCTACCCCCAGCAACCCTCAGTTTGTTTTGTGAGATTAAGAGCCTCTTATGGTTTGTCTCCCTCCCCATCCCATCTTGTTTCATTTTTTCCTTCTTACCCCCCAAGCCCCTCACTGTGCCTCTCAAATTGTTTTTTGGGATGTTTTTGATCACTGCTTCAATCTCCTTACTAGATATTGGTCTATTCAGGTTGTCAATTTATTCCTGATTCAATTTTGGCAATTTTTAGGTTCCCAGGAATGTATCCATTTCTTCTAGGTTGCTTAACTTATTGGCATATAACTGTTGATAATAATTTCTGATGATTGTTTACATTTCCTTGGTGTTAGTCTTGATCTCTCACCTTTCATTCACAATTTTGTTAATTTGGGTCCTCTCTCTTTTCTTTTGGGTTAGTTTGGCCAGTGGTTTATCGATCTTATTGATTCTTTCAAAGAACCACCTTCTAGTTTCATTGATGTGTCATACTGTATCTCTAGTTTCTATCTCATTGATCTCTGCTCTAATCTTGATTATTTCCCTTCTTGTGCATGGGCTTAGCTTAATTTGTTGTTGATTTTCCAGTTCTTTAATATGTAAAGAGAGCTAGTGGATTCTGGATTTTTCAATTTTTTTTTAAGATTTTATTTATTTGATAGACAGAGATCACAAGTAGGCAGAGAAGCAGGCAGAGAGAGAGGAGGAAGCAGGCTCCCCACTGAGCAGAAAGCCCCATGTGGGGCTCAATCCCAGGACCCTGGGATCATGACCCGAGCCAATAGCAGAGGTTTTAACCCACTGAGCCACCCAGGTGCCCCTGGATTTTTCAAATTTTTTTGAGTGAGGCATGGATGGCTATGTATTTCCCCCTTAGGACAGCCTTTGCCATATCCCATAGGTTTCGGACCAATGTGTCTTCATTCTCATTGGTTTCCATGAATTGTTTAAGTTCTTCTTTGATTTCCTGGTTGATTAAACATTCTTAAGCAGAGTGGTCTTTAGTTTCCAGGTGTTTTAATTCCTTCCAAACTTTTTCTTGTGATTGAGCTCCAGTTTCATAACATTGTGGTCTGAGAATATGCAGGAAATAATCTCAATCTTTTGATGTCAGTTAAGCCTTCATTTGAGACCCAGTATGTGGTCTATTCTGGAGAAAGTTCTATGTGTGCTCGAGAAGAATGAGTATTCTGTTGTTTTAGGGTGGAATGTTCTATATATATCTAGGAGGTCCATCTGGTCCAATGTGTCATTCAAAGCTCTTGTTCCTTTGATTTTCTGCTTGGATTATCTATTACTGAGAGTGGCGTGTTAAGATATCCTGCTATTAATGTATTCATATCAATATGACTTTTTATTTTGCTGAACAGTTGGCTTAGGTAGTTGGCTGCTCCCATATTCAGGGCATAAATATTTATAATTGTTAGATTTTCTTGATGGATAGTCCCTTTAAGGATGATGTAGTGTCCTTCTGTATCTCTGACTACAGTCTTTAGTTTAAAATCTAATTTGTCTAATATGAGAATTACTACCCCAGCCTTCTTTTGAGGCCCGTTGGCATGGAAGATGCTTCTCCATCCCTTCACTTTCAGTCTGGATGTATCTTTACATTCCAAATGGGTCTCTTGTAGATAGCATATGGACAGGCCCTGTCGGTTTTTTTTGTTTTTGTTTGTTTGTTTGTTTGTTTGTTTGTTTAGGCCCTGTCATTTTATCCGATCTGCAACCCTGTGCCATTTTATGGGAGCATTTAGGCCATTCATGTTGGGAGTGGTTATTGAAAGATAGTTTTTATTGTCATGTTGTCTGTGAAGTCCTTGTTTCTATAGTTTGTCTCTGTGAATTTCTGTCCTATGTCACTCTTGGGTTCTTTCTTCTTTTATAGACCCCCTTCCTTAATATTTCCTGTAGTGCCAGCTTGATGGTCACATACTCTTTTAAACCTCACCGGTCTTGGAAGCTCTTTATCTCTCTATCCATTTTAAATGTCATTCTTGCTGGATAAAGTATTCTTGGCTCCATATTTTTTTCATTTAGCACCTGAATATGTCTTGCCAGCCCTTTCTGGCTTGCCAGGTCTCTGTGGACAGGTCTGACATTATTCTGATGGACCTTCCTCTGTATGTAAGGAAACTTCCCCCTAGCTTCCCTCAGAAACTCTTGTCTAAAATTGTGATTTGAGTTTTGCAATTAAGTGTCTTGAGGTCTTTCTAGATTTGTTGATTTTGGTGGGTGTTCTTTCTGCCTCTAGGACTCCAACACTTGTTCCATTCCCCAGATTAGGAAAATTTTCATCCAGAATTTGTTCCACTATACCTTCTAATCTTCTCTCCCCCTCCACCCCCTCAGGGATCCCAACAAATCTGACATTGGAATGTTTCATGGCGTAATTCATTTTCCTAATTCTGTTTTCAATGCTTGTAAGCTGTTTGTTCCAGGCCTCCTCCTGATCCTTTTTCTCTATCATTTTGTCCTCTAGATCACTAATTCTGTCTTCTGCCTCAGTTACCCTAGCTGTTAGAATATTTAGATTAGACTGGATCTCATTGACAGCATTTTTAACTTCTGCCAGGTTAGCTCTCACTTCTGCCCTAATTGATTCCATGCTGTCACTAATGGTTTTCTACAACCTGGCCATTGCCTGAATAGTTGTTACCCTGAATTCCCTTTCCAACATACAGGTTGTGTCCATATTTGTCCATATACAATAGTTCTGATGGAGAGGGCACAGTCTCTGGATTTTTCCCCTGTTGAGTGTTCCTACTCCTAGTCATGTTGGTGAGAGGTGGTTGAGGAAATGTATAGCTGAATATATCAACTAAGATCCAGGCAAGGTGCACCTTGGAACATTTGGGAGGAATCGGAAGTCACCACCAAAAAGAGAGAAAAAAGGAAAAGCAAGAAGCAGAAAGAGAGAGGAAGAGGGAGAGAGAAAAGAAAAAACTCAGCCAGAATGAGCCCTCAAAGTAAGATTTTTAAGATATACGAACAAAAACAGACAAAAAGACTGTTAAAAGTAAATGACAAGAAAGAACCCAGCCAAAATGAACCCCAATTATAAGACTTATATAATACCAGGACAAAAACAACTATACAGAAACAGTGACAGAAGAAAAAGATGGGATGGTGGTTATAAATCCTCGATGTGGGTGAGGAAGGTTATTTTGGTTCTTCCTGGTTGTATCTTGATACCTTTGTTAAAGGATTCAAACTTCCAGAGATAAAGGGAAATTAAAACTGGCTTATATATAGGGATAGAATTGATTAGGGAAAAAAGGATTACCTTGCAGCTTCTATATATGTGTATATTAATAAAAAGAAGGGGAAAAAAAGGAAAATACAGGTATATGTATGGGAAAAGTTGGTGTTAAAATGTTATTATGGGGGTGACTGGGTGGCTTAGTTGTTAAGCAGGTGCCTTTGGCTCAGGTCGTGATCCCAGGGTCCTGGGATCGAGTCCCACATTGGACTCCCTGTTCGGCAGGAAGCCTGCTTCTCCCTCTCCCATTCCCCTTGCCTATGTTCCCTCTCTGTCTGTGTGTCTCTCTGTCAAAAGATAAATGAAATCTTTTTTTTTTTAAGGTTATTATGGAGTATGTTGTATTAAACCTCTAGTTGTAATGGTAAGTAGGTTTAAAAGATTAAAAGAACAAGAATCATGAGAACGAATTAAAAAAAATTGTATCTATGATATATACAGGTTTTAGGGCAAGACAGGGAGCTTAATATATTGTTTTCTCCTGATGTTGGGGTTTTACAGTTTTAAGGGGACCCCGTGGTGGTTGTCCTCTTGTTCTTTTGGCTTGTCTTCTTGGGGCGGGGCCTGCCACGTTGTTGTCCTGTCAATCTTGGGCTGAGTCACCTTGCAGGTTATCAAGGGGTTGGGCTCTGTGGAAACCGGTTTTTCAGGCTTTTATGCTCTGGAGGTTTTTGTTTTTTGGCAGCTTTTTGCAGCTTTTTGGAGGGTCAGAGCAAACAGTCCACACCCAGACCTCCACCTCAGAGAGAAGCCTCAGCCTGCTCCCCTCTGGGTGGTCCAGAATACACAGACTCCCCCTCTGCAAACTCTGCTGAACACACAACCCCCTATGGGCAGTGTACTCCCCAAGCCACTATCTCAGGTGTCACCCTAGGGGCTCCCTTGTCTCTGCACCCCCATGCCACTGAAACCGCGAGTGATACTGGTCTGGGGAGCCTGCTTCTGGTGGCTGCCTTTGCTGGGACTGATGTCTAGGGACCAGGCCCATGCAGGGTGCACTCATACCCTGCTATCGCACAGGTCGCAGAAGGCTACTGCAGAGAGATCCCCACCAGAGGTTGCACTGGGTTCTCCCAGGCGTGGGCTGGGAGCGGTCAGCCCCTTGGCTGGTGGCAGGAGGCTGCAGTCCTAGAGAGTGCCAGCCAGTGCCCACACCAGACTCTCCCAGGTGTGGGCGGGAGGGCGTCCAGCTGAGCAGGGGTACAGTCAGCCGAAACGTGAGCTCAGGGACCTGGAGACTCTGCTGCATCTGGTGCGGGTGGTCACTGGCTTTGGCCCATGCCCTTGAGTGCCCAATTCCACCAGTTGCCCCTTAAGATCTTTTGCTGTGTTGGCGTGCCGTCAACCAGACTCCAAATTAATGCTGGTCCCCAAGCACAGGGCACTTTTGTGTTGGGGTATTACTTTCCAACATGTCTCTTCTGGTGGTTCCCTCTCCCTTCTGCTTATCCTCTGATCTCAGTCCGAGTGTTCCCACTCTGCTTTACTCTCTACTTGTGTCTTCTGCCCCCGTAGAGATCCAGAAGTATATAATCTTATACCTCAGGCTGATTTCATGGGTGTTCAGAGTGTTCTGGTAGATATTTCACTCACTTAGGGGACTGGTTGAAACGGGGTCTCCTACTTCTCTGCCATCTTCCCCCTCCTCCTCTGAATACCATTTTTTTTAACATGAAATACACAATGATCTTCTTTATATATTTATTTGAGATATAATTGACTTATAACATTATGCAATTCTAAGGTGTACAACATGTTAATTGGATATATTTACGTATTGTAATATGATTGCCAAGGTAGCATTAGCCAACACCTCTGTCACATTATGTAATTATAACTAGAAGTTTGTACCCTTTGATCCCCTCCCCACCTACCAACTGCCAATATGTTAAATCTGTTCTCTGTATAAGTTCATTTTTGTTTTAAAATTCTACATATAAATGAGTTCATACAATTTCTTTGTCTTTGACTTATTTCACTCAGTACAGTACTCTCAAGATTCATCCATGTTGTTGCTTATGGATAAATTGCTTTTCCAAAAATATTTTATTTATTTATTTGACACAGAGAGAGGGAACACAAGCAGGGGGAGTGGGAGAGGGAGAAGCAGGCTTTCCGCTGAGCAGGGAGCCCGATGTGGGGCTCAATCTCAGGACCCTGGGATCATGACATGAGCCGAAGGCAGACACTTAATGACTGAGCCACCCAGGCACCCTGCAAAGTTGCTTTTTTGTGGCCAAATAATATTCCATTTTATATATGTACCACATCTGTTTTTTAAATTTAATTTTATTTTTTCAGTGTTTCATTTGTGAATACCTTCCCCCATTCCATGGGTTGCCTATTTGTTTATCCATTTTCCCATCAGTGGACACGGGTTACATCCATATCTTGGCTTTGGTATCAGAGTAAATCTTGCCTCATAAAATGGGTTTGTATGTGTTTCCTCTGCTTCAGTTTTCTGGAAGAGTTTGAAAAGGGCTGGTATTCACTTTTTAAATGATTGGAAGAATTCAGCAGTTGTGCCATCTTGTTCTGGGATTTTCATTTTTAGATCTTTGATTACTGATTGAATCCTCTTGCTAGTTACAGATATGTTTAGACTTTCTTTTGGAGACAGTCTTGGTAGTTTGTAGGTGTCTAGGAAATGATTAATTTATCCTAGGTTATCCAGTTCTTTTGAACAACAGTTGGTCCTTCTATTTTCTTGTGATCCCTTTTCTTTCTGTGACATCAGTTGTAATGTCCTCATTAACTTCTAATTTTATTTACCATTTCAAAAAACCTACTGTCATTATTGTTGGTTTTTCTCTTCCTCTCTACTGTTTTGTTTATATTTGCTCTCATCTTTATTATTTTCTTCGCCCTGCTAAATTTGAATTTAGTTTGTTGTAATTTTTATAGCTCATTGAGGTGTAAAGTTATTTACTGATTTTTTTTAAAGAACTATTTTTTAAAAATTTATTTTCAGCGTAACAGTATTCATTGTTTTTGTACCACACCCAGTGCTCCATGCAATCTGTGCCCTCTATAATACCCACCACCTGTTCCCCCAACCTCCCACCCCCCGCCCCTTCAAAACCCTCAGATTGTTTTTTCAGAGTCCTCATCACTGTAAACTTTCCTCTTAGTACTGCTTTTGCTGCTACCCATAAGTTTTTTAAAATTATTTATTTGAGAGAGAGAGAGCACGCACAAGCAGGTGGAGCAGGGGCAGAGAGAGAGGGAGAAGCAGGCTCCCCACTGAGCAGGTAGCACAATGTGGGACTTGATCCCAGGACCCTGGGATCATGACCTGAGCTGAAGGCAGATGCTTAACCAACTGACCCAACCAGGGATCCCTGCTGCATCCCGTAAATTTTGATATGTTGTGTTTTCATTTTCTTTGATTTTTATTTAAATTCTAGTGAGTTAAAATAGAGTACAGTATTGGTTTCAGGAGTAGAATTCAGTGATTCATTAACTTACACACAACACCCAGGGCTCATCACAAGTGCTCTCCTTAATCCCTGTCACCCATCTAGCCCATCCCCAGTGTTTTCATTTTCATTTGTCTCATATTTTTAAAAATCCTCTTATCTTCAGTTTGACTTTCTTGTTCAAGTCTGTTGTTTAATTTCCTCATATTTGTAAGTTTTCAGCTTTCCTTTCGTTGCTGATTCCTGGTTTTATTCCACTGTTGTCAGAAAAGGTACTTGGTAGGATTTCAATCCTCCTAAATACATGTTCTGTGATATACTGTGGGATCCGTCCTGGAGAACATTCTGTGTACAATGGGGAAGTGTATCGGTTGCCATTGGGCAAAGTGTTCTGTGTTGGCTACACTTGGTCTGTCGTGTTGTTCAGGTTTGGTGTTTCCGTACAGATGCTTTGTCTGGGTGTTCTACCCTGTAACTGAAAGTGGGACACTGAAATCACAAACACTCTGTTGCTGTGTGTTTTTCTCAATTCAGATCTGTCAGCTTTATATGTTTAAGCAAAAAAAAAAAAAATGTTGGGTTCATATACATTTATAATTGTAATATCTTTCTGGTAGATTGACCCTATTACCATGCAATCAATTTCTTTGTCTACTACGACAGTTACTGAATTAATTATCTGATAAAAATACAGCCACCTTTTTTTTCTGTCTGTTCCCACTTGCATGGAATATCTTTTTCCATCCCTTCACTCACAGCCTGTGTGTGTCTTTAAATCTATAGTGAGTCTCTTGAACAGTTATATTTTATTTTATTTATTTTTGAATGATGCGTGGGCCTACAGAACCAAGACCACTCTGTCTCTACCCTCTTCCCTGTAAAAATAAACTCTCCTTCCCTCTCCCTGCTCTGTCTGCTTTTCTGCTGGGGCCCAGGAGGATCAGTTGGCCCCTAAGACTTGTGCCCCAAGACAATAAGAACCAGCATCCCCTGTACATACACACCATACACAGTTTGCCTCTGAGCCAAGGGAGACCAGGAAGCAGCAGGAGGGCTTGTGAAGGCCCTCAGCCTTCCACTAAGAGCGGAGCATGGCTGGCTGGTGATGGTGGGCAGCAGTGCTGGGAGCAGCAGCATGAGGAGCATGGGGGGGGGGGCGCAGCTCCTTGGGTGTGGCTGAAAGGAGTGGAGTCCATTGAGTGGGCCTCAGGGAGAAGTGGGGGAGGCAACCACCCAGGCCCTGTGTGATCAGAGTGAGGCACACACAGGAACCCCCAAAGCCACCAAGTCAAGTGATCTTAGGATTAGAAGAGACAGACTCCTTCTTGTGGGAGCTGCCCACCCCCCAAGCCTCCTGCAGGTGGGCGACCTGGAAGGATGTGACAGTGAATGGTGGGGGCTCTGCTGCAGGTAGGGGTACACCCAAAGCAGAGGCACAATGTGGTGTTTGAGGGAGGACCGGGACGTGTATCACCTGTGGTGTAGAGGTGTTGGACCCATCCAGCTGGCATCTGCCTTCTGTAAACCTGGAACAACCAACCTTGCTGGGGAAGCTGCCCCAGGTCCTGGTGACAGCCTGCCATTTCTCCCCAGTCCCAGGTCACCTGCATCTCACACAGCTGTCAGGGGCTGATGGGGGAACCAAAGGTGAGCTGAAACGCTGCAGGAAGTGATGGGATTTGGAGAGTGCCTAGCATGAGGGGTTGGGCACCAGCTCCTCATGAGAGCGCTCTGGGGTGCAGACCGAGCTCTGCACCTGGGCAAATCCCACAGAGAAGAGCTGGCGGTGGGTGAGCCCCACCATGGGCAGCCACTGCTCCCTGCACTTTCCCAACCGAGCTCTGGAAATGTTTGAGGCTGACTTGGGCTCCCTGTGGCCAGTGGTGCTCACCCCAGCAGCTGGTGGCCAGTGAGCCTCCCCCAGCTGACCTGGTACTGGCTGTGCTTACTGCCTCTCCATGTAGGTCCTGTGATTCTGGAAGGTTGCCAGTGAGTCATTCCACCACAGGTTCCCTTCCTTGTCCTATTCAGTCCCCGCGTCCCCAAAGGAGTCCGCTCATGGCCCATCACCATGCCGATGCCACCAAAGTTCAGGACCTTGGGGTGGTTATGGGTGCAGAAGGGGGTCTGCAGGATGCTGGCAGGGAAGACGGTTTCATTCTTGGTTGGATGGTGGTCGGCTTTCACTGTTGGGGGGTCATGCTCCACTGGTCCTGGATGGGAGGCTTGTGGGACGGTCAGCCATTACCTTAGCAGAGACGTTGTGCAAATGGAACACATTCTGGAGGAGGGAGTCTCAGAGACTTCCTGCCCATCATAAACATCATCCCGCTCTTTGGGCTCCAGGACAAAGTCCAGGGAGCCAGTGCTCTCATAGACGGTGTCTGCTTTCTCCTTGGCAGCCTGATGGGACTTATCCGTCCGAGCAGCTGCCCCGGGGACTCCTCCAGGTGATCTCACTGATCACTCCCTCAGCAATTTCCTTGCTTTGCCAGTCAAATGTGGCTGCTGCAGAGAGGCAGCCCAGGGTGAAGCCAAGTGTGACATCCGTGTTGGAGACACAGGTCTGCTGCCCTGGCCCGCAGGACTTCTTGGTGCCAGGGAGGGTCTCCAGCAGCTTCTCTGTGTAGACTCAAAGCAGCAGTTCACACTCTGGGTCGTCTTCTGCACCAGGTGAGAGTTCAGGATGCTTGGCTCTATGTGGCTGAAGAGCTCTGACACTTGCTGCAGATAATCTGTCCCGTAGACTGACAAGGGCTCAGAGTCCGCCAGCTCTAGTGGGGATGGCAGGAAAGAGAAACTCCAGCCAATGCGTGGAGGGGGCCAGGACCTGCAGCTCTGCCATGTTCATGGTTGGATCTTATTTTTAGAAATCTGTTCAGCTGTGCTGTCTTTGGGGGAATATAATCCATTTAGGTTTAAAGTAATTATTGATTGGGTGCCTGGGTGGCTCAGTGGTTAAAGCCTCTGCCTTCAGCTCAGGTCATGATCTCAGGGTCCTGGGATCGAGCCCCGCATTGGGCTCTGTGCTCAGCAGAGAGCCTGCTTCTCTTTCTCCCTCTGCCTGCCACTCTGCTTACTTGTGCTATCTCTCTGTCAAATAAATAAACAAAATCTTAAAAAAATAAAGTAATTATTGATAGGTGAGGGCTTTGTATTGTCCTATAGAGCATTTGTCTCTTTCCTCTCTTGCTGTCTTTGTGACTTTTAGATTGCCGTAGTGATATACTTTGATTTCCTTCACTTTTTCTTTTGTGTATGTTCCACAGGGATTTTCTACCTGTTACCTCAGGCTTACACAAAGTGTCCCATAGTTACAATAGCCTATATTACACTGGTACATTTGATCACATACAACACTGCCACCTTCGTCCCCTCCCACACTCTGTGATATTGATGGGACAGTGCATACCCTTTTATATTGTGTATCCATTAACAAAAGTTGGTAGTTACTCTTCTTTCTTTCAGCTTTACACTAAAATTGCAAGCGATTTACACAACACCATTGGAGTGGTAAACTATTCTGTCTCCGTATTTACCTTTGCCAGTGAGTTTTATACTTTGTATCATTTCATGTTGCTGTTTGGTGTCCTTTTGTTTCAACCTAAGGAACTCTCTTTTGCATTCTTTTCTTTAAAATTCTTTTCATTATGTTCAGTTAGCCACTGTGTAGCATTAGTTTTTTAAAAAATTTTATTTATTTATTTTGACAGTGAGACTTCACAAGTAGGCAGAGAGGCAGACAGAGAAGGGGAAGCAGGCTCCCTGCTGAGCCGGGAGCCCGGTGCAGGTCTCGATCCCAGGACCCTGAGATTATGACCTGAGCTGCAGGTAGAGGCTTTAACCCACTGAGCGACCCAGGCACCCCTCATCCCAGTTTTTGATGTCATGTTCATTGTTTCATTAGTTTTGTATAACACCCAGGTCTCATCACAAAACGTGCCCTCCTTTATACCCATCATCTGGCGACCCCATCCTCCCACCCCCCACTGAAGCTTTCAGATTGTTTCCTGGGGTCCAGAGTCTCTCATGGCTCATCTCCCTCTCTGATTTCTCCCCCTTCAGCTTTCTCTCCCTTCCCTATGATCCTCTGCCCTGTTTCTTATGTTCCACACGTGAGTGGCACTATATGATCATTAACTTTCTCTGCTTGACTTACTTCACGCAGCATAATCTCCTCCAGTCCCGTCCATGTTGATGCAAATGGTGGGTGTCCATCCTTTCTGATGGCTGAGGAATATTCCATTGTATATATGGAGCACATCTTTATCCATTCATCTGTTGTAGGGCATCTCGGCTCTTTCCACAGTTTGGCTGTTGTGGACATCACTGCGATGAACATTGGGGTGCATGTGCCCCTTCAAATCACTGCATTTGTATCTTTGGGGTAAATCTCTGGTAGTGCACCTGCTGGGTCCTAGGGCAGCTCTATTTTTAACATCTTGAGGACCCTCCACACTGTTTTCCAGGGTCGCTGCACCAGCAGGCATTCCCACTGACAGTTCTCTTTTGCATTCTTGTGAAGCAGGTCAAGTTGTGATACATTTCCCCAGCTCTTGTTTGTTCAAGAACGTTCTCTCCTTCATTTCTGGAGGACAGTTTTTCGGACAGTTTGGGGGCAACTCGGAAAGCTTTCGCGACTATAGCTGTACATTTGATAGGCTGATTTATCTCCTACACCTGCTTCTCACACTGCTTCTCACACTCAGCATAGGTGCTGTTGCTCAGAACGCCCCCAGTAAACCTCCTGCCTGCAAATCTCTGTCTCTGTGGTTAGATTTTCCAAGGAGCATAATCGAAGTCATCTACTTCAGACAAAAGCATCAGAAAGTCTGGATAAAAATTTATGCTTCTCATAAAAATTATGCTGTTTACTGTGATTTACTGTTTACTGTAACAGCTTCATCCTCTGCATGTTTCTGAGATGAGTCAGAAGAAGACAGTTATTGGCAGGAAAACAAATTTGAAGCTAACACAGCTGTCAGAAACTTCACAGTGGCTATCATTTAAGCACCTACTCTTGCAAATCCTACCAACCACAGAACAATTCCAGCAAACCAAACTGAGCGACAGAGATCTTTCTCAACTGTCTTTGAAGTGCTTTTTTTAAAAAAGATTTTTTTGAAAGATTTTATTTTTAAGTATTCAACACACCCAATGTGGGGCTTGAACTCAGAACCCCTAGATCAAGAATCACATGTGCTGCTGACTCTGTTAGCCAGGCACTGATCAGCTTTTTCTCTAATTGAAGTATAATTAACATACAATGTGATAGTTTCAGGTGTACAGTATAATGATTTGATAGTTGTATACATTGCTCAGTGCTACCACATTGTGCAGTCACCATCTGTCACAACATTGTTGGAATACTGCTGTCTGTACTTCTTTTTTTTTAAAGATTTTATTTATTTATTTGACAGAGATCACAAGTAGGCAGAGAGGCAGGCAGAGAGAGGGGACGGGGAAGCAGGCTCCCTGCTGAGCAGAGAGCCTGATGCGGGGCTTGATCCCATCCTGGGATCATGACCTGACCCGAAGGCAGAGGCTTTATCCCACTGAGCCACCCAGGCGCTCCGCTGCCTGTATTCCTTGCGTGTGTTTTCATCACCATAATTTATAACTGGAGTTTGTACTTCCTAATGCTCTTAATTTTGCCCATCACCCCCTCTGATAGCCACCAGTTTATTCTCTGCATTTATGGGTCTGCTTTTTGTTTTATTTGTTCATTTCATGTGTTTTTGGATTCCACACATAATGGAAATTGTATGGTGTTTGTCTTTTTCATCTTATTTCACTTAGTGTGACACCTTCTAAGTCCACGCATGTTGTTGTAAATGGCAAATCTCGTCCGTTTTCATGGCTGATACTCCATTGTACACATTATACCACGTCTTCCATATCCATTTATCTATCAGTGGGCACTTGGGCTGCTTCCCTATCCTGGCTATTTTAGATAATGCTACAATAAACAGACATACATTATCTTTTCAAATTAGTGTTTTCATCTTTTTTTTTTTTTTTTTGCGAATGAATCTAATTTATATTTTTTAATTTATTTTTTATAAACATATATTTTTATCCCCAGGGGTACAGGTCTGTGAATCACCAGGTTTACACACTTCACAGCACTCACCAAAGCACATACCCTCCCCAATGTCCATAATCCCACCCCCTTCTCCCAAACCCCCTCCCCCCAGCAACCCTCAATTTGTTTTGTGAGATTAAGAGTCACTTATGGTTTTTATTATTTTTTATTAGGTTAGTCACCATACAATGCATTAGTTTTTTAAATTCAATTTTATTTTTTCAGTGTTCCAAGATTCACTCTTTATGCACCAAACCCAGTGCTCTGTGCAGTCTATGCCCTCATTAATACCCACCACCAGGCTCACCCATCCCCCTGACCCCTCTCCCCTCCAAAACCCTCGGTTTGTTCCTCAGAGTCCACAGTCTCCATTGGTTCATCTCCCCTTCTGATTCCCCCCTTTCACTTTTCCTTTCCTTCCCCTAATGTCCTCCATGTTATTCCTTATGCTCCACAAGTAAGTGAAACCATATGATGATTGACTCTCTCTGCTTGACTTATTTCACTCCACATAAATCCTCCAGTCCCGTCCATGTTGATACAAAAGTCGGGTATTCATCCTTTCTGATGGCTGAGTAATATTCCATTGTGTATATGGACCACATCTTTATCTGTCAGTGGACATCCTGGCTCTTTCCATAGTTTGGCGACTGTGGCCATCACTGCTATGAACACTGGGGTACAGATGGCCCTTCTTTTCACTGCATCTCTATCTTTGGGGTAAATACCCAGTAGTGCAATTGCAGGGTCATAGGGAAGCTCTATTTTTAATTTCTTAAGGAAACTCCACACTGTTTTCCAAAGTGGCTGCACCAACTTGCATTCCCACCAACAGTGTAAGAGGGTTTCCCTTTTTCCACATCCTCTCCAACATATGTTGTTTCCTGTCTTGCTAATTTTGGCCATTCTAACTGGTGTAAGGTGGTATTTCAATGTGGTTTTAATTTGAATCTCCCTGATGACTAGTGATGATGAACATTTTTTCATGTGTCTGATAGCCATTTGTCTTCATTGGAGAAGTGTCTGTTCATATCTTCTGCCCATTTTTTTATATGATTGTCTATTTTGTGTGTGTTGAGTTTGAGGAGTTCTTTATAGATCCTGGATATCAACTTTTTGTCTGTACTATCATTTGCAAGTATCTTCTCCCATTCTGTAGGTTGCCTCTTTGGTTTTTTTTACTGTTTCTTTTGCTGTGCAGAAGCTTTTGATCTTGATGAAGTCCTAAAAGTTCATCTTCGCTTTTGTTTCCTTTGCCTTTGAAGACATATCTTGAAAGAAGTTGCTGTGGCTGATATCGAAGAGGTTACTGCCTATGTTCTCCTCTAGGATTCTGATGGATTCCTGTCTCACATATTCCTGTCTCTTGAGATCTTTTATGCATTTTATCTTCGTGTAGGGTGTACATACACATTTTAACAATGTTTCTTCTTCTAATCCATGAGCCTGAAATGTTTTTCTATCTTTTTGTGTCTTCTTCAATTTCTTTCATGAGTGTTCTGTAGTTCCTTGAGTACAGATCCTTTACCTCTTTGGTTAGGTTTATTCCCAGGTATCTTATGGTTCTTGGTGCTATAGTAAATGGAATCGATTCTCTAATTTCCCTTCCTATAGTTTCATTGTTAGTGTATAAGAAAACAACTGATTTCTGTGTATTGACTTCGTATCCTGCCACATTAATGAATTGCTGTATGAGTTCTAGTAGTTTGGGGGTGGAGACTTTTGGCTTTTCATATTCTTTACTCAATAATGGAATTGCTGGATCATGATATTTTTACTTTATTTTTTGAGGAACATCCACACTATTTTCCACAGTGGCTTCACCAGCTTTTATTTCCACCAAGTGTGTGAGGGTTCCTTCTTCTCCACATCCTCACCCCACACTTGTTTTTTCTTGTTTTTTTGATTCTACCCATTCTGACAGGTGGGAGGTGGTATCTCATTGTGGTTTTGAGCTGCATGTCCCTGACGACGAGTAATGCTGAGCCTCTTTCCAGTAGGTCTGTTGACCATCCGTATGTCTTCTTTGGAGAAATGTCTGTTCTGCTTTTTAAGTGGATTGTTTGTGTTGTTGAGTTGTATAATTTAGTATATATTTTGGACATTGACCTCTTGGGAGATAAGTTGTTTGTAAATATCTTCCCCTATTCAGTAGTTTGTCTTTTTGTTTTGTTGCTGGTTTCCTGACTGTGCAAAAGCTTTTTGTTTTCGTGTAATCCCAGTAGTTTTTTTCCCACTAATTTTATTTGTTCAGTGATCCAACAAATTGTGGGTTTGTGCACCACACCCAGTGCTCCATGCAATCCATGCTCTCCTTAATACCCAACTCCAGGCTCACCCAGTAGGTTATTTTTGCTTTTGTTTTCTTGCCTGAAGAGACGTATCCATGACCATGTTGCTGAGGGTCATGTCCGAGAGATTACTATCTGTGCTCTCTTCCGGTCTCATGGTTTCACCTCTCACTTTTAGGTCTTTCATTTTGAGTTTATTTTTGTGTATAGTATAAAAAGTCCAATTTCAATCTTTTGCAGGCAGCTATCCAGTTTTTTCCAGAACCATTTATTGAAGAGACAGTCTTTTCCCCCATTATATATTCTTACCTCTTTTGTAATTGACTATACGAGAGTGGGCTTATTTTGGGGCTCTCCACTTTATTATGTTGATTGATGTGTTTATTTTTGTGCCAGCATCATGCTGTTTTGATTATTACAGCTTTGTAATATATCTTGAAATCTGGGATTTTGACACCTGTAGCTTTGTTCTTCTTTCTCAAGATTGCCTTGGCTATCTGATGTGTTAAGTGGTTCCATACAAATTTTAGTATTTTGTTCTAGCTTTGTGAAAAATGCTGTTGGTGTTTTGATAGGGATTGCATTGAATCTGTGGGTTGTTTGGAGTAATATGGACATTTTAATAGTACCACTTTTTCCAAGCCATGAGCATGGAATATCTTTCCTTTTGTGGCATCTTCAACTGCTTTCATCAGTGTTTTAGTCTACAGAGAACAAGTCTTTCACATCTTTGGTTAAATTTATTCCTAGGTATTTTATTCTTTTTGATGCCACTGTAAATGGAGTTATTTTCTTAATTTCTGTTTATGCTACTTTGTTATTAGTGTGTAGAAATGCTGATATCTGGTTATTAATTTTGTATCCTGAAGTTTACTTAATTCATTTATTGCTTTTAGCAGTTTACTGGGGAGGAGTCTTTAGGATTTTCTATATATGTCATCTGCAAATAGTGACAGTTTAACTTCTTTACCCATAAGGGTCCCTGCTCTTCATTGTCATCATCTGATTGCTATGGCTAGGACTTCAAGTACTGTGTGAAATAAAAGCTATCCTGCTAATTTCTTAAAGCTCCCAGGGTTAAGGCTGCTGGGTCTCAAAGTCAAGTGCTATGGGAACTTCTCTTCTCCGTGGGGATCCCTAGAGCCTTGGGTACCTAGGGTGGGATAGATCCACTTCCCTAGGCTTGTGATGTGTCTTCTATGTGGGGCTAGTTGTGTGAGGGTTTGGGTGCCCAGTGGCATCTCTACCCCCACCCTGCTCAAGGCAGTTTCTCTCCACGGTTAGCTGTGGAAGATCTGTTCTGCGTCTTCGTCATCTTCAGAGTTAGCTGTACAGATACTGTTGTCTCAGTGTGTCCATGGGATGAGGTGAGCACAGGATTCTTTCCCTCCACTATCTCCCCAAAACCTCAGCAGATTTAAAAGTGTATGCTATAATACGTTAGCTGTAGGCACAGTGTTGAACAGATCTCTACAACCTAACTGTCTTGCATAACTAGAATTTCCTACCTGTTCAGCAGTAACTCCCAGTTTGCCCATCCCCACACCCAGTGCTCCATGCAATCCATGCTCTCCTTAATACCCAACACCAGGCTCACCCAGTAGGTCACCCCTAATAACTGCCAGTCTATGTTCTGTTTTTCCAGGTTTGACTATTTTATTTTTTTACCATGTTCAGTAAGCTGCTGTGTGGTACATCATTAGTTTTCAATGTCTTGTTCAATGATTCAGGAGTTGAATATAACATCCAGTAATCATCACAACAGGTGCCCTCCTCAATACCCATCACCCAGCTAGCCCATCCTACCCACCCACGTCCCCTCGGAAACCCTCAGTTTGTTTCTCAGAGTCCACAGTCTCTCATGGTTTGTCTCTCCCTCTGATTTCCCCCCTGTTCATCTTCCCTTTCCTTCTCCTAATGTCCTCCATGCTATTCCTTATGTTCACATATGACTGAAACCATATGATCATTGACTTTTTCTGCTTGACTGACTTCACTCAGCATAATCTCCTCCATTTCCATCCATGTTGGTACAAATGGTGGGTGTTCATCCTTTCTGATGGCTGGGTGATATTCCATTGAATACATGGACCACATCTTCTTTATCCATTCAACTGTTGAAGGACATCTCAGCTCCTTCCACAGTTCGGTGCCTGTGGACATTGCTGCTATAAACATTGGGGGTACAGATGGTCCTTCTTTTCACTACATCTGTATCTTTGGTGTAAATACCCAGTAGTGCAATTGCAGGGTGGTAGGGCAGCTCTTTTAAGTCTTTGAGGAACTTCCATGCTGTTTTCCAGAATGGCTGCACCAGCTTGCATTCCCTCCAACAGTGTAGGAGGGTTCCCCTTTCTCTGCATCCTCACCAGCATCTGTCATTTCCTGAGTTGTTAATTTTAGCTATTCTGACTGGTGTGAGGTGGTATCTCATTGCGGTTTTGATTTGTATTTCCCCGATGCTGAGTGATGTGGAGCACTTTTTCATGCATCTGTTGGCCATTTGTAGATCTTTTCTGGAGAAGTGTCTGTTCATGGCTTCTGCCCATCTCTTGATGGGATTATTTGTTCTATGTGTGTTGAGTTTGAGGAGGTTTTTTTTTTTCATGGTTTATTTAATGATCTTCGGAATTCCTCTGGTGTTGTTACGGATTTTAATCATCTTTATTATGTCAGTTAGCCACTGCGTCGTACATACTCAGTCCTGATGCAGTGTCAGTGATTTGTTAGTTAAGTGTAACACTCAGTGCTCATCACAGCACGTGCCCTCCTCAGCGCTGGACGCCAGCCCTTTATCTGTAAGATCATTTGAAAAAAGTTTCTCCCCTTCCACAGGGTGCCTTGTAGTTTTGTTGACAGTGTCCTTTGCTGTGCAGAAGCTTTTCATTGTGACAAAGTCCCACGAGTGCATTTTTGCTTTTGTTTCCCTTGCCCTTGGAGATGAGTCTAGCCAGAAGTTGCTGTGGCCAAGGTGGGAGAGGTAGCTGCCCGTGTTCTCTAGGATTCTGATGGACTCCTCCTTCTGAGGTCTTTCATCCATTTTGAGTCTATCTTTGCGTGTGGTGTGAGAGAATCGTCCAGTTTCATTCTTCACGTGGCTGTCCAACATTGCCTCCTGACAGTGCACAGGAGAAGGGTGAGGCACAAACAAGTCCACTGCAAGAGAGGGGGCAGGGGACGACCACTGGAAGGACTGTCACCCCAACAACTCCTCAGCCCCGTATTTATTAGACACAAGACAGCAACAAAGGAGGAGAAGGTTATGCATTAGCCATAGGTCTCATGGGTAAAAAGAAGGAATGGGATTCATAGATTGATCAGAAGTCTTATAGGTAAAGAAGAGGAGGAGTAAGGTGCATCTGGCCCAGCAGCGTGAACTTGAAGTGCACTTACAGGGATCACTGTCACAGCAGGCTTTCTCTGAGGCAGGGAGACAATGGAGAAGGGAAGCAGGTGGTGTTCAGTGTTCATCCTGAATGGGCTGGGCATCCCCCACTGCTCAGCTTCAAGGACGTGTATCATCCTCCCCCAGAGGCCCGCTGCTGGGAGAGCTGTTCCTCAAGGTCATCTTTTAGCACACTTGCTTGACCAGCACAGCTGCTCATTAAAGTGGTATTCTGAGTAGCGTATTATTCTGAGGGATGGTTACATTTCCCCCTTTTCGTTTGTGTAGAAGTAGGAAGGTCGATTTTGCAACTTCTTGATCCATTAGTTGTCGGAAGGATTTTCACATGCATCTGAGGACTAAGCATACAAAGATTATAGCAATACAAAGAATGATCATTCCACCAATAATGCCAGGACCAGTTTGTTTGATCCAAGTAAAGAGGTTTAAATCTGTTAGAATATCGTGAATCCTCAGTGCAGAACTCACTCCTGGAACAGACAGATTGTAGTGATGAGTGAGTAATGCCTTGAATACTATCTTGAAGCTGTTTAATATCCAAAGTCAAGTCATCGCCATAACGACCGGTAATACGACGGTGAGTCTTGCTCCACGGTATTTCTGATTCGCTACAGGTGTAGGGAGTCACACAGAAGAAAGAGACATTCCAATCAATGAGAGGTGGAGCCTAGGTTTCATGTGTTGAATCATCTCCTGCACGTGTCCCAGCGGATTCTAGATCAGAGATTCTTCCATCTGATCTGTGATCTTTGACTGTCGGCTCCAGGCCTTGCTGGCATTCTCGTGCCACTTTTGTACAAATTGCGTGGATTGTGTGGTCTGATGCGAGGCCGTTCCAGCGGTGGCAGCCATAGCAGTAATGGCTATAATCCCTAGGATGGCTGCTACAGGCAGCCCAAGAAACCTTCTTGTTCCACGGACCCAGTCCTTCAGAACTGCTAGAAGTGCCTGTGTGTCTGGAGAGCTCCCCAGAGACACCTGGGGGTGTCTCACCAGTGACCAGACGCCTGTCTTCTTCCAGCTCTGAGAATGACACACGTGTCTGTGTAAACATTCTCGTTCACGCAAGTGAACATTTTACATTTGGGACAATGTATTTCTCTTTCATTATGATCAAAAGTCATTTTTCTAGTAACAAAGACATAGGGATCTCTAACACAGGCTCTTACCCATTCTTGTCTCACCAAGGAGAAAGTGAGTGTGTGATTGCACTGAGGAGTGTAAGAGCCTCCAAACTCTTAGGTGTAAAGCAGCCGTGACCTTCCATAAACTCTTTCATCTTTTATGATAGTCAGCAAAAGGGGATGGCACCCAAAGACCCCGCCCCTGCCAGACCAGAGACGCATTTCCCCATAGAGGTTTGTAGCATGATGAGGTGATCAGAAACTTGCCATTTTAAATTTCGATGAAAGGAGGAAGGTGTCCCAGTGCAGTTGGTGACTGCCATCCCCTTAGGGAACCAGTCCCGTACGTTTCCAGAGGAATTATTAATAACGACACTGGGGTAGAAGCTCGACTATCCTCCCACAAGGGGCGAATTCCCCCATCGGATCACATCTGTGTCGTTTTGCATTTGGGCATGGGGGTGCTGCTGTGCTACAGCAAGGACCCCAATATTCACTGGCTTGGGATCCTCTGGTGGAGGGTAAACCTCACTGAACTATAGTCAGACTGTTGTCAGTGGGAAGTCCACCGAGCATCTTCGATCGTCAGGGACAGGATGACTGGAATGATTGCTGATATGTATGGGTCTATTTTGATCTCCCAAGGTAATGTTCTGTTCGTGCCCTCCTCTTGGGGCACTAACGGCACTCTGGGATCCGGTATTCCAGCTCCCACACTGAGGCATTCCAGTAAATCGGTGTTGTATCTTCCCCTCACTTCCTAGGCGGAGCAGGAGAGGGTTGGGAGCACATGCCCAGGAAGTGCCGTTACTGACGTGTGCACAACACCCTGGAAGATGTCCGGCCACCCTGATGAGGGCTGTCACAGTACATCAGATGTGGGAACAGCAGCAGTCTTGTGCTGTAAAACACACGCTGTATATAAAGAGTCAGATAACAGATTAAATGCAGAAGAAACACCTTAAAATAATGTAATAACCACCATTAATTCTGATCTCTGTGCTGAGAGACGGGTAGTAGATGAGTTTTGAGGAAGGACCAAAACCATAACAGGCTTTGTCTTTTGTTCCCTCATCATTCCCCCTGACAATTTTTGGCCCTTAAATCTTTATAAGGTTGTTGATGGTGAAAGGTCTCAGTTTCTGTAAGTTCTTCCTGCCGAATAGGGGCATAGAATTGTCCCTGGATTTTTTATCCTTTTCACTAAATGGTGCCTTAGGCTGGCAGAGCCGATGGCGACAGTGCCACTGGCCATGGCAGAGCAGCAATGTTTCCCTCGGAAATTCCTCCTTTGTACGTTCCTTACGATGACTTCAGTAATTTCCTTTTTCTCTGGGTTGGTGTGTCTAGGTTCTCTTTAGTGTCTCCGGAACACCCATCGTCACACTCTGGACCAGGGTGTGTGAAGGCTCCAGGGCGGAGCGAGGGAGGGTCCGGGGGGACCGTGCGGTAACCGGAATTGGCTTCCCTACAGCAGCCAGAGTCTGAACTCAGGACCTCATGTCCCTGATGTGGGGAACCAGGAGCAGTGTTCTTGAATTCCTTTCAAAAGCTCCCAAAGTTGGCCCTCGCTAGCTTTTGCTCAAAAGTCGTCTCGTCTCAGCAGGGATGCCTGGGTGGCTCAGTGGGTTAAGCATCAGCCTTCGGCTCAGGTCATGATCTCAGGGTCCTGTGATTGAGCCCTGCATTAGCAGGGAGCCTGCTTCTCTCTCTCCCTCTGCCTGCTTGTGCACACTCTCTCTCTCTGACAAAAAAAAAAAAAAAAAAAACTCTAAAAAAAAAAAAAAGTCATCTCCAGAACCATATGTAAGGGTGATATTCATCTGTGCTCTTCATATGTATTTTAAAATTATTTTTATTAGCCTCCAACGTGTCATTTGCCCCAGTGGCACAGGTCTGTGAGTGCTCGGGCTGACACACTTGCTCCCTAGATGAGTTGCACCCTGCAAGGAGGCTGCAGCTCTCCAGCGGGAAGAAGGTGCAGCTGTGTGAAACCTGCGCTGGGGCTTCCTGTCCTGTTTTGTCTCTTGTCCCTGCTCCGGCACCATGTGCCTCCTCCTGATGGCTTGGGAGAAGGATGAGGCACAAACAAGTCCATTGCAAGAGAGGGAGCAGGGGACGACCGCTGGAAGGACTATCGCCCCAACAACTCCTCAGTCCTGTATTTATTAGACACAGATAACCAGAAAGGAGGAGTTTATGCATTAGCCATAGGTCTCGTGGGTGAACATGAAGGAATGGGAGTCATACATTGATCATACATCTTGTAGGTAAAGAAGAGGAGGAGTAAGGTGCATCTGGTCCAGCAGCATGAGCTTGAAGTTGAACGAGCGCACTCGCAGGGATCATGGGCACAGCAGGCTTCTCTGAGGCAGGGAGACAATGGAGACCAGAAGCAGGTGGTCGCCCTGAGCGGGCCAGGGGTCCCCCGCTGCTCAGCTTCAGGGACGTGTGTCCTCCTCCCCCAGAGGCCCACTGCTAAGAGAGCTTCTCCTCAAGGTCGCGGTTCAGCAGGCCGGTGTGACCAGCAAGAGTGCCCACTGCTGAGAGTTCTATTGCCGCCATCCCTGGTGCTGAGGGACCGTCACAGTCCGACTGTCCCGACACCACGTGCTGAAGACTCTTTCCCGTCGTGTGTTCCTGCCACCACTTCCTGTGGACTTGGACAGGAACACGGAGACTTACAGGCAGGGGCGAGGTGGGGACACAGACACTCTTGGCTCCATTCCCGCCGTCCTTAACACCCGCAGCTGTCATTCTGGAGGCTTCTCGGCACAGGAACCGGGCAGAATCCTTCCCAGAGGATGGCGTCTCTAAAGCACTGGCCCAGGGGAGACGGTCTACAATGTCCTGAACGAATTATTTCTGCTTTAAATCACACCTTGTGGTGGGGTTGCTGTCCGCGAAGGCGCAAGGCTGTCCCTAGACTGTGTGGGCTCTGCTCGGAGAACTTCCCGCCATGGGAATTACTTGGCGTGGTCACCGCCCTGCCCTGCTACACGCAGAGCCCAGCTCGGAACAGACGTTCTCCTGCCACTGGTGACCATCCCCGGCCAAGGCGCTCATGGCTGCTCCGAGCCCGGGGAGCTCATGTCCGCCATCCCCAGAGCTTCTCTTTAATCGCATGCAGCGGACACAAGGGACCCCCAGTTCAGGTTACCGCACAGTGATGTGACAAGTCCCCGCCTTACGCTGCGCTCCCCACGCCTGCCACTACCTCTGTCACCTCACAGTGTTGCGACTGCGCCAACGAACCCCCTCCGCTGCGCCTTCAGTCCCGTGACTCCGTAACCCGGAGCCCGGCCCCGCAGCCGCTGCCGTCCTGCCTCCCGCTCCTCCTTCGGTGACCCCCAGTGCGTTCTCCATGTCTCTGGTCTGTGTCCGCTTCTGTGTTCCGAGTCAGCATGTGAGTCACATCATGCGGCATCTGTCCTCTCTGGGGGACTCACCTCCCTGACCCTGCACAGCATCGCGTGCAGTGCTACTGCGTCCCGCCCACAGAGCCCAGCAAGCGACGGCCATATCCAGCTCCTGGGTCCTGCCGAGCATCAGCCGGCCCCGCCTGCGCCTCTGTTCGTCTGTAGCGTGGGCTTGGTCACATGCAGATCTGGGTTTTTGTAATAACATAAAACAACAGGGCAGCGTGTGCGATTTCAGACCAGTGTTCTCTGTGGGCAGATGCCCGGTGCCTGGATGACCGCAGGATGTGGCACTTACACTGTCATGAGGAACCACTCTACCGTGCTCCACAGTGACGGTGCTAACTCACATCCCCCCCAGCAAGACAGGAGCATCTCCCCTTTCCCGCATCCTTGCCAGCACTTTTCAGATGTGAGCCAGCCTGACCGGGGTAAGGTGGGGTCTTGCTGGGGTTGGATGTGCAGGTCTCCGATGGGACAGTGAGGGATGCCGGGCATCCTGTAGTGTCTGTGGCCATCTGTGGTTCTTCTATTCGGTTAGCCACCGTGGAGCACATCATTAGTTTCTGATGTTGTGTTCAGTGACTCATTAGTTGCGTGTAACACTCAGTGCTGGTCAAAACACATGCCCCCCTAAACACCCACCACCCGGTCACCCTCTCCCCCAGCCCCTTCCCCTCAGCCTCCTCCACCCCTGAAAGCCTCAGATGGTTTCCTGGGGTCCACAGTCTCTAGGGTTCGTCTCCCTCTCTGACTTCTCCCCCGTTGGATTTCCCTCCCTTCCCCGTGGTTCTCCCTACTAGTCCTTATGCTCCACACATGAGTGACACCATATGATCATTATTCCTCTCTGCTCGACTTATTCACTCAGCATAATCTCCTCCAGTCCCGTCCATGTCAATGCAGATGGAGGGTGTCCATCCTTCCTGATGGCTGAGTGATATTCCATCTGTGGTGCATATGGACCACATCTTCTTTATCCATTCGTCCGTTGAAGGGCATCTTGGTTCCTTCCACAGTTTGGCTATTGTGGACATCACTGCTATGAACATTGGGGTGCAGGTACCCCTTCTTTTCACTACATCTGTATCTTTGGGGTAAATACCTGATCATGCAATTGCAGGGTCATAGGGTAGCCCTGTTTTGAACTTCTTGAGGAACCTCCACACTGTTTTCCAGAGTGGCTGTACTGGCTTGTGTTCCCACCAACAGTGTAGGAGGTTCCCCTTTCTCCGCATCCTCTCCAACACATGTTGTTCCCTGTCTTGTTGATTCTAACCATTCTAACTGGTTCAAAACCTGTGGGATCCTGCAAAGGTGGTCCTTAGATGGAAGTACATAACCATGAAGTCTCTCTCAAAACATCAGAAAAATCCCAAATGTACAAGCTGTTCTTACACCTAAAGGACCTGGGGAAAGAACAGCAAATAAAGCCTAAACCAAGCAGAGAAGAGCAATAAAGATGAGAGCAGAAATAAATAAAATAGAAACTAGAAACTCCTGCTTTGAAAGATTCAGTATGATTGATAAACCTGGGCTGGACTTACCCAAAAGCAAAGAGAAAGGACCCAAATTAATAAAATCATTAACAAAAGGGGAGAAACCACAACCAACACCAGCAGCTATATGCCCACAAACTAGGCATCTGGAAGAGGGTGGTTGATAAGTTTCCAGAAATGCATCCAAGACTGAAGCAGGAAGAAGTGGACAATCCTAACAAATCCATAGCCAGCGAGGAAATTAAACTACTCAAAAATCCCCCAACAAACCAGAGCCCAGGGCTAGGTGGCGTTTCAGGGGGATTCTACCAAACATTTTAAGGAGAAATAATACTTTTTCTACTGAAACTGTTTGGAAAAATAGAAATGGAAGGAAAACATCCAAACTCCTTCCATGAGGCCAGCATCACCTTGATCCCAAACCTCGACAAAGACCCCATAGAGACGGAGACTCACAGACCAATTTTCCTGATGAACACGGATGCCAGAATACCCCAGATGCTAGCCGGCAGGATCCAGCAGTACATGAGGATTATTCACCACGACCAGGTGGGTTTTATCCCTGGGCTGCAAGGGTGGTTCAGCGCTCATGAAATCAACGTGATTGAGCACATTAATAAAAGACAAGAACTATGTGATCCTCTAAATTGATGCAGAAAAAGCATTTGATAAAATACAGCCTCCTTTCCTGATTAGAACTCTTCAAAGGATCAGGGTAGAGGGATCCCTTCCTACACTGTTGGTGGGAACGCAGGCTGGTGCAGCCACCCTGGAGAACAGGGTGGAGGTTTCTCAAGAAGTTCTAAACAGAGCTGCCTTATGACCCAGCAGTCACACGACTGGGTATTTACCCCAAAGATACAGATGCAATGAAAAGAAGGGGATGCACCCCAGTGTTCACAGCAGCAATGGCCACGATAGCTGAACTGTGGAAGGAGCCGAGATGCCCTTCAATAGACAGATGGATACAGAAGATGTGGTCCGTATGCACAATAGAATATCACTCAGCCATTTGCATCCACATTGGAGGGACTGGAGGGGATCATGTTCAGTGAAATAAGGCAATCAGAGAAAGACAAATGATCGTATGGTGTCACTCATGTGGGGAACATAAGGAGTAGTGCAGAGGACAGTAGGGGAAGGGAGGGAAAACCAAACGGGAAGAAATCAGACAGGGAGACAAACCACAGGAGGCTCTGGACTCCAGGAAACAACCCGAGGGCTGCAAAAGGGGAGGTGAGTGGGGGATGGGCTAACTGGGAGATGCACGTTAAGCAGGGCATGTGAGCTGATGCGCACTGGGCATTGTAATGTTCAGTGACTCATCAGATCAGTAGATCAAAAACCAAAGAAGTCCTATCCCTTGGCTAATTGAATTTAAATAAATAAAATTTTTTTAAAGCCCTGTAAATGGCATCGAGTAGCTTGTCTCATTTGTCAGTTTCCAAATGTCTTCTCGCTTGGGGGACACTTTGCTGCTCCTCCTCCACCACTGAAGGACACCAGTGTCGACTCTCAGACTGATGAACACTGAGCCAGTGAAACAACACGGTGGGTTAGCGAGATCACGGGGGAGCGCGAGCTCCCTCACGTGCTGCTGCTGAGAGCACCAAATCTGAGACAAATCTGACACGGAATTAATGCTGACAGATGGGAGACAAAGCGAATTTAGGGAGAATAATGGATATAGAACCGTCAGGCACACATCCCAGTCGTAATGGTTTCAGAGAAGAAACATAAACAGATTCTAACAGTGACAAGATAGTGACGCTCTCAGAGTGACTCTTCCTGAGACACATTAATCTTAAAGCAGAAAATCTTAGTCGTGGAGAAACATCACAAGCAACATCGTGACCAAATGAACAGTGACCCTCCCTCGCAAGGAGGAAAACAGACATTACGTGACGCCTCTGAGGTTCACCGAGAACATCCTCACGTCCAAAGGGCGTATTGTGGGTTTCATCGAGGAATTAAAGACACCAGATGGGAGGACATTCTACAGCATAACTACATCATACCTTTTAAAAGTGGAAAGATGTTGAAAAACAAGCCCTGTTTCAGATTAAAGAGTGCGAAAGAGGATAACTACGTGCAGTGTGGGATTGTGGCCTGGGTCCAGAAACATGAGAAACAGAACATTAGTGTTAATTGTTGGCATTAAGTAGTCGTTAGGTAACAGTACGGTGTCCTTATTTCCATGTTAAATTTCTAGGATGATATGATGTTATGAAATACGTTCATATTTGCTCTGTCTGGGTATTCCTTTACACATTTGTGTCTGAAAATATTCCAAAATGTAAAAAAAGTAAAAGTAAGAAACATTGGCCAGTTACCCTTATTGAGGGTGAAATCCACAGCCGGGAAAGTAACACCCCAACCCTCGCTGGCAACAGAGGCCGCATGACTGACAGCGGAGGCATTGACACCGAGTCCAGAAACGAGGAGTCCTAGTGGAACAAAGAGACACTCAGGTCAACCGTGTTCGCGAGCAGCACCAGACCGGGGTAGCATGTCCGAGAGAGGAGCGCCCTTGAATTCTGAACTTCCCAGGGAAGAAACCGACTATGGATGAAAGCTAACAACTTCCACAGAAATCTTTGGGTCCTAAGAATGCAACGCCCAGGCCCATACGGAAACCTGATTTATCAAGATGAGAAAAAGCCTTTCCTTCCCACACAGTCAAAACAGACCAGCTCTGGGACTACCCAGTTCTCCAAAATAAAAGGAAACCAGAGAGCTCAAGAGAACAAACCTGCCTCTGACAACTTGTCCACAGAAAAGTGCTAAAGAGAAGGACACACCTTGGCACGTCCGGAATGAAAAGCTGTTCTCTCACCGAGAGAGCACCGAGCCGGGCACAGAGCAGCTCGGGGAGCATGTGGGGCCGCGAGAACGAGAGACACAGAAGAATGTTCATTCGATCATTTCAAGTGTCCTTCACGGGGACCGATGCTCTGAATAAAAATTCAATGGGAACAAGATTCCCTCCGCCTTCCCTCTGCGCTCCTTTCATGGTATCAGCAAATGTCAAACAATCATGGATCGCATATTCCCTCTTTTTAAAAACTGCGCACGAGTGGGGTTTCTGACATCCCATGGTTGTCATCTTTCCAAACGCGAAAAGAAGCGCTCCGGGTCCCCTCCCGGCCAGGTGCTCCGTGTGCTCTGATTTCCTAAGTTCAAAATTTAGACAATTCGAAACAAAAGGAAAAGTGAAATATTGGCACCTCATGAGGATTAAAAGCTTCTTTTCGCTATGTCCGTGTCTTTGGGGTTCGTACCTCGTCGGGCAGTCCTGGGCCGCAGGGCAGCTCTGTTGTCGATTATCTTGAGGAAACTGCACACTGTTCTCCCGTTCACCCCAGCTGTGTCTGCAACAGCTCGCCTGTGGGAGGAGCCAGGATGCCCTTCAGCACACGGATGGATACGGCAGATGCGGTCCACACACACAACAGAACGTCAGCCAGCAAGAAGGACGGACACCACCCTCTGCAGCGACATGGATGGGACTGGAGGGGATTATGCTGCAAGAAGTAAGTCAGGCAGAGTCAACGATCATCTGGTTTCACTCACGTGTGGAACATGAGGAACAGAGCAGAGGACCTCAGGGGGAGGGAGGGAAACTGAGTGGGAAGAAATCAGAGAGGGAGACGATCACGAGAGACTCTGGCCTCCAGGAAGCAAACTGAGGGCTGGGGAAGGGGAGGGGAGCGGGGAGGGGGTAATTGGTGATGTGATGGGCACTGGGTGTCACACCCAGCTGATGACTCATTGAACTCTACATCTGAAATGAATGATGTACTCTATGTTGATCTTAAATTAAAATATAAAATTTAAACCCTTAGAATTTTCCATGAGTGAGTCCCACTGTCACTATGTAAAACCAAAATCCGTTTTTCTCTGCTCTTGCTCCTTTTCCCAGTCTACGTCTACACAGACGTAGTGTTTGTCAGATTCACGTACTGTCCTCGCCCCCTCTTGGCCCCCACCCCCACCCCCACCCATTGCTCTCTGAGCTCAGACTGCGTGTCCTCTACATAGCTCAAACTGCCCCCTTCCCCTGTTCGACCCACCCCTTCACTTCGGAGCTGAATTCAGAAGAATAAATGACACGGGCCCTGTCTCTGACGGCAGGATGCTCATAACAGGAGAGACACTTACTCGCCTTCCAGAGCATTCCATGGGTGACGTGCTGCCCTTCGTTAATGTACGTGACACCCATATCCAGATATGGACACGTGTCCTCGGTCTTCACCAGACACTTAAGCAACGGCGTCTGAAAGACACAGCAGCAATGAGTGTGACAGGCGCTGGGGGGGCTCAGTCAAGCATCTGCCTCCTGCTCAGGTTGTGATGCCGGGGTCCTGGGATGGAGCCCACATCAGGGTGCCTGCTCAGTGGGGAGTCTGCTTCTCCCTCCCACTCCCCGCTGCTCATGTTCTCTAAAAATAATTTTTTTTTAAATTTATTTATTTGACAGAGAGAGACCACAAGCAGGCTGAGAGGCAGGCAGAGAGAGAGGAAGGGAAGCAGGCTCCCTGCTGAGCAGAGAGCCCGATGCGGGGCTCGATCCCAGGACCCTGGGATCACGACCCGAGCCAAAGGCAGAGGCCTAACCCACTGAGCCACCCAGGCGCCCCTCTAAAAATAATTTTAAAAATTGTGAGAATACTATAGTGTCCTAATTTTGATTCATCTATTACTGTAGTATCAGTTGCCATTGTGTAAATTCATGAAGATCATTCTCTCCTTTGAAAATATTTGGAGTTTTCACCTTTTTTTCTTCTGGGTTTAAGGCAATTTTTATAAATCAAAGGTAAATAATATTTTTATTATTTTGGCATAATCATAGAAAATCCCTATTTTTCAAAATTTGGAAAAATATTAACCTTCTTGTCTTAATTTTTTCTCAGCTTATTGTTAGTGATTTCATCCACTTCATGTGAGGACCGAATTGCACGAAGCATATAAAGCCCTCGGAACCATTCTTTCTACATTTCAGGATCTAGGCAGGCATCACTTGCTATTTGTTATCAGATAATACCATGATCGTCACTATCTTGTTCTGCAGGACGACAGTGTCCTGCCTGAAATGCATAAGAGACCCCTGGAGAGCAGCTTCCCTTGGGGACCCCCGCAAACACACACGTGCGTCCCCTCCCATACTCTCTCCCTGCCTGATCTGAGGCGTGACACGACAGCATCACCACAGCTCACCAGACACTCAACCCAGGCAGAGCACAGAGACCCCGTATTGGTGTAACGGGAGCGCTGGGCCCCGCAGACAAGGGCAGACCAGACGGCTCGACACAGGCCTGTTTCCGGGGACGCCTCCCCGGCTGCTGGCTCCTAGTCTTGGATTTGGGTGGAACGACCCCTTTCAATTAGTCATAGACGTTGCCAGAACAGCTCAGCTTAGCAGCTAATACAGGGTAAGGTGCAGTCTTGGCCTATTCGAGCAGGTCTTAACTCCAGACTGGGAGCTAAGGAGGAGGCAGCCTGACAGATGGCCAAGCACTCGGACCTGGACAAGCAATGAAAACCGGAGTGACATCCAGAGAAATAAGCCAGGTGAGCATGACTGGACTAAGGACAGGCAATGGCATTTGAAGGGGGAGAGACCACATGTTTTCCAATAGCGGAAACCCATGATCTCTCCAAGAGAGACTCCCCTGGGCCTCTCTGCAGGTGGGGAGCTCTGGCCGAGCCTTGCCGCTGCCCCGGCCCCCCGGGTGGGGTGTTTCTGGAGCAGGGAGAGGAGACTCCCTTCAAAGTGGCCGCTCGCGACCCCGCAGCATGAGCAGTTCCAGGACTTCGGGCTTCAGCTCTGCACAGAGCGGTGGGAAGGACGCTGCTCCCGCGCCCTCCCATTGACGAGAAGGGGCTACAGGACCTGCACACTGCATTCTGCTCTGGAACCCTCCAGGGACTGGGGCCTGCAGAGGCGACAGCGAATCCACAGTGTAGGGGGACCTCGTGGGAAGGGGGAGAAGGGGCGTCGAATGCACTCACCCGGGTCCCCATGGGTCCACATCAGAAGAGCTCGGCTGGAACAGGGCTGTGCCCGTGAAGGCGGGGGGCATGGACTGCAGGGATGGCAGGAGAACCCTGGGGGACAGGTCTAGGAGTGGAAAAATGAATCTACACCGGCTTCGGGCTTATTCTCCACGACCCACCACACACCCATGGAACAGGACTGAGAGCCCTACGATTGTGCTTTGTGGTGCACGCTGGGGCTGGAAACAGCAGTCATGGGGGAGGGGGGCTCAGAGGGAGACTAAGTCTGGGACAGCCCCGCTGTGGACACGGCTGCTGGACTCAGAGCTGCCTCTTTCTTGGAGTGTCCCACACCAGTCCCGATCCCCTCCAGATGACCTTGACCCCGGTGAGCATGGCTGATGAGGGGACAGCAGCCGCTGGCTCAGTTCTCCCAGCTGTGCCACCTGTGGCCAGTGGACAGAGTAGGAGCCACAGCTGCGCTCAGGTGAGAAACAGGACTGGGCCACCGAGATGTTTGCTTTCTTTCACTCGCCTCTGAGCCGCAGTGCTTTATCACGAGGAAAAATCATATCCTCCTTCTCTAGCTCAACTAAGGGAGAAAACCCTCCAATCTTGGGGAGGGAGCCCCACTACTGACCTTCGGGTATTGGCGCACATCGTCTGCTCCAGCCAAAACCGAGGGAATTCACAGCCAGCATATCTGTTGGAGAAGGACAGTGGAGGACATGTGTTCAAGACACAAAGCAGGTTTAACCAGGGCCATGATGGTGGGTGGAGGTGCGCTGGAATGGGGTCAGGCCATGGGGGAAGAAGATAGAGCTGAACCTGCACACGACATGGGCAGCTGGGTACTTCCAGCCGAGGCACTGGGTGTGCGAGCAGCAGGTGGAAATTTTAAGCGGAAAGATCTGCTGTAAGAGGGCTTCTGCCTAAACCTTCCAAGTAAGGCTCTGGTTGTCGGGAGGCAGGTTGGTCAGACGTGACCTGGAGGGTGGGGGGGGGTTAAGTGCCCAGTCGGGTATGAAGGTTGTCAGATATCCAGAGCGGGGGTTCCTGCTAAAACTAGATTTTACAAGGACATGTGCAGAAGGGAAAGGAGAAGGTTCAGGAGCCTGGAAAGGTCAAGCAAAGGATCTTCGTCAATCCCCCATCTTTTTCAAGGAAAAACATTCTCTGCTCTGAAAGCATCCAGTATAATTTTGCACCCGCAGTCTTCTGGTCATTAAGGACTAGCGGGACTATCTGCCAGGACTTGGCAGGAGAGGACATGTACTGGGGGATCCTAACCGTCGGGCATTTTTACTGAGGGCAGCTTCTAGGACCATCGAAGATGCCCCAAAACCCTGTTTCTCAGTGTAGTGTGCAGCCGGGGGGGATCCTTACACGAGCCTGACACACCTTCAGAGGGTGCATTGGGAAAGGCAGCGGCCGTCTGGAGAATGTTCTGGTTCACATCTGCACAGTGTCGTGATGCCGGCAGGGATTCTGATGAGCTCTGAGCCGGGCACGCCGTGGGCGGCACGAAGCCTGCCAGTGTGTAACCCGTGGCAGTCGTTTCGCTTTCAAGTGTAGATCAAGGTGCTCAGCTTCAGCATGCGGAACCTCAAGAAGAACAGTTCCAGTTCTCGTGATTCTAGCACAGAAGGACAAAGTCAGAAGCGTCAAAAAGTCAGGCCTGAAAGACAGGATCTCAGTGCTGGTTTTGCCTAGGAAGTCCCGTGGCTCTCAGGACAGAGCTGTGGCTGGACATTGGGGAAACTAGAATTCAGCATCCGGTCAGGACAGACAGAGCCCACGGGAAGGCATTGCTGCTTTCCACTAAACAAAACAGAAGGAAACCCTTCTCTGCAAATGCCCGTTTTTATCAAAGATGATTGAGCTTAGGACAGTTTGTTTGCACAGTTAGTCTGGTTTCAGAAAACTTTACCTGATTATTTAAGTAAGTGCAGCAAGAAGAGAGATCGACCATACGGGGCTTTTTCCTTTTCCTTTTTGTGGGTTTGCTCTGCTAGAAGTTTTCGTAGGAATCTCAGATTGGATATTTGTTTAAGATTTCACTTCTCTGAGAGAGAGAAAGAAAGCACAGGTGGGGGAGGGGCAGAGGGAGAAGCAGGCTCCGCACTGAGTGGGGAGCCCGACGTGGGGTTCACTCCCAGGACCCTGGGATCAAGACTGAGCAGGAGGCAGATGCTTAACCAGCTAAGCCACTCAGGCGCCCCTCGGATCGGATTTTTTAAAGGCTCTCGAGGCTGGGAAGCCAAGCCAAGAATTTGCTGTGAGACTTTACCTGCAATACCTATAGATCTGGGAGAATTACACTCCTCTCAAGGGCTCCACATGTCCTAAGGTTCCCTCCTGACATGTAGGGCAGGAACCCCATAAGCCATGACGAGGCTGGTTTTCCAAGTGGCCTTTGTAGTCTTACCTCTTCAAAGTCAGCTTAGCTTCCTTTGGCCTGTCTGGTCTGGCCGGATTCCCTGCATGTCATTCTCAAATAGGACATTCTAGGGGCACCTGGGTGGTTCAGTGGGTTAAGCCTCTGCCTTCGGCTCAGGTCATGACCCCAGTGTACTGGGATCGAGCCCGTCATCGGGCTCTCTGCACAGCAGCGAGTCTGCTTCCTCCTCTCTCTTTGCCTGCCTCTCTGCCTACTTGTGATCTCTATCAAATAAATAAATAAAAATTTCAAAATAGGACATTCTAGTCAAAGCCTTGGTACCTCAGGCAGCTGGTTTCCAATGATGTCCGGTTCCAAGGAGAACAGATTTTTATTGAACGTATGGAAATAACTGTGTCGCCATGAAAATGAGAATACTCAACTCGGAGTTTCCAAATCCTGGAGAGATCAGGGAGGGAGAAAATATAAATGCTTCGCAGCTGTTTGCAATGAAGAATGTATCAAACTGCTCAAAGTTGTATACAGCCTAAAAGAGGGGAAAGAAAAGCTCTTTTAGAATCTGGAGATCAAAACATTAAACATCCAGCAGTGTTTCAGACAGAAAGTCACAGAAGCTAGAATCATCCTCATCTGTCCCGTGTAATTAATTCTTAGCTGCTTGATCTCGGCTTGGCAGCTACATGGACTCCATCAGCGTCTCCCGAGTCCTGGAAATCCACAGTCCGCTGGCTGGTCTCAAAGCTGTTCCCGCGACGCCATCCGGGAGCCTTCCTGGAACCCACTGCATTGGACTAAACCGATCTGTGGGTGACAAAAAAACGCAGAATGGCCAAGATTGAAGACCCCACGAGAGCTCGTTTGACAAGAAAATTTCATTATTTCTGTGACATGCAGCATTTTAACGTAATGCCCCCCAAGCCGGATTAGTTCACCGTATCTCTCCGACAAGCTGAGAGAAAATCTTGGAGCTTTGTCCGACCTTCTTGCTCACTTATCCAACTGATACTCACACAGACTCCTCCTCTGTGCAAATCCTTCCCAAACCACAGTCACAGAGAACCCTGGTCCCCAGCTCGCCTAGCTTGACACTGGGGGGTGCCGTGCCACTTCCAGCCCTGATTTTATTCCCCGGGGACAGTGCGCCTATCCGAAGACGTTCTCAGTTGTCCCAACTGGAGGAAGGGCAGCTGCTCCTGGTACCTGTGGGTAAAAGGCAGGGACGCTCTCCACGTCCCACAAAGCTCAGGACAGCGTCCCACAACAAAAATACAGTCCTGTCTCAAGTTTCCCTAGTACTGAGGTTGAAAGCGGAAAGCCTCTTCATCACAAACCCCCACGATCATGGCCCAATTACTCCCCAGCCTGCACCTAGCTCAGGAATCTACGGTCCCATGGGTTCTTTTTGCCTGTGAGATGCTGAGCCCTGAGAGCAGAAGATCTAGCAGTTACGGAACACGGCTCTGCAGAGAGACCGCCCTCGTGGGCAGAGACGGCAGCACCCGACACCAGCACCTGACATGGGTGTGCCAGCCGGGTCAGGCCTGGGTTCATCACATGTTCCCGTCACCCGCAACTTTAAGATGGTCACTTCCACTGCTTGTCTCAGGGCACTCAGAGACTTTATTCCAAGTCCTAGACTGTTTCCAACCACTTCAGGAGGACCTGGCACGAAAGGTCACACTGTTTTCTACTGAGAAACATGGGCACCCGGATTCCCTCTGTCGTGAGGTCCCATGTCCGCCCCATTGATGGCGGAGGACATGCCCCCCCAGACCTTCGCAGGGGAAATGTATGCAGGGACTGAGAACAGATGGGACTCTGAACCTGCTTCTCCACCGGCTTTGGCAAGTGGCATCTGACAAACGAGCCCTTGGTTCTGGTTGTGCCGGAAAAGCACATTTCAGTTCTCAGGGCAGGGCTGAGACTTGTCCCAGTGCGCAGAGGTCGGTTGTGTCACTCCGGAACAACGAGCCCTGGACAGGTGACCGTCTCTCTGCGCGTCAGTTCTGTCACACTTCACGTGGGAAACTATCAAGGATCGCACTCATCGGTTGGTCTCCACATGCCGCAGCTACACGGAAACCTGGCGCAGCCCCTGCGGCTGGTTTCACTGCGAGGCTGTGATCAGGAGGAGCAGCTTCCCCCCTGGCATGTGAGCCTGACTGCCG
>NC_081573.1:11293133-11335721 GCF_022355385.1 Mustela nigripes | reverse complement strand
AAAAAAAAAAACAAAAAACAAAAAAACGCACATCTTAAAAACCAGTAATGAAGAGAGGGAAAACTGACTGGGAAGAAATCAAGAGAAGGGGACAAACCCGGAGAGACGACTCTGGACTCCAGGAAACAAACAGGGTGACAGGGTGACAGAAGAGAGGGCGGAGGGGGAGGGGGACTCTGGGGGATGGGCACTGAGGAGGGCACATGCTGTGATGAGCTCTGGGTTCGACAGGCAACCCAGGAACCCCTGAGCACCGCGCCAAAAACTAATGACGTACTGTATGGTGGCTAAGTGAGTGTAATGAAAGAATCCGTACTGGAACAGCAGACTTGAACACCACCACAGACCAAACGGACCCAACAGACACATACGAGCTTTTTTTAAAATTTTAATTCACCCGGAGGGGATTATGCTGAGTGAAATAAGTCAAGCAGAGAAAGACAATTACCCTTAGTGAGCACAAGGAATAGCACGGAAGACAGTAGGGGGAGCAAGGGCAGATTGAACGGGAGGAATGGGAGGGAGACGAACCATGAGAGACTCTGGACTCTGGGAAACAATCTGAGGGTTCAGAGGAGAGGGGGAGGGGGGAGCCCGGTGACGTGTATGCAGGAGGGCACGGATGGCACGGAGCACTGGGTATTGTATGCAAACAATGAGTCACAGAACACGGCATCAGATACTAATGATGTACTGTACAGTGACTAACCTAATAAAAAAAAGTGGCAAAAAATTTTAAAATTCAGTGAGCCAACATACGGTACATCAGACTCAAATGTAGAGTTCAGTAGTTCAGCAGTTCTCTCTAATGCCGGGTGCTTATCACCTCACGCGTCTCCTTCATGCCCATCCTCCAATGACTCCACCCCCCTCCCCTCCAGCAACCCTCAATTTGTTCCCCATAGTTAAGAATCTCTCATGGTCACCTCCCTCTCCGATGACTTTACTTTCAGTTTTTCCGTCCCTTCCCCAACAGTCCTCTGCACCTTTTCTTATGTTCCACATGTGAGTGAAACCCTATGATCATTGTCTTTCTCTGCTTGACTGATTTCGCTCAGCATAACCCCCTCCAGTCCCATCCACACTGACATGAATGGTGGGTGTCCATCCTTTCTGACAGCTCAGTGATATGCCATCATGTAAATGGATCACCTTTTCTTTATCCATTCGTCTGTCCATGGACGTCTCAGTTCTTTCCACAGCAATGTGACAGGATAGTTATAAAAAAAAAAAAATCAACGCACAGAGATCTGCTGCATTTCTACACACTAAGATAGGAGAAGGAGAAATTAAGAAATCGACCTTATTTACAATTGCACCAAAAACCATTAGATACTTAGGAATAAACCTAACCAAAGAGGTTAAGGATCTGTACTCCAGAAACTACAGAACACTTTCATGAAAGAAATGGAGGAAGACACAAGGACATGGAAAAACAACCCATGCTCATGGATCAGAAGAATAAACATCATTAAAATGTCTATGCTGCCTACAGCAATCTACACTTTTTTTTTTAACATGGAAGTATTTATTTTTATTTTTTCCAGTGTTCCAAGATTCATTGTTTATGCACCACACTCAGTGTTCCATGCGATCCACTTCCTCCTGATACCCACCATCCCCACCCCAAAACCCTCAGTTTGTTTCTTGGAGGCCACAGTCTCTCGTGGTTCGTCTCCCCCTCCGATTTCCCCCAACTCACTTCTCCTTTCAGTGCATTCCCGACCAAAACACCATTGACATTTTTCACAGAGCTGGAACAAACCATCCCAAAATCTGTACAGAACCAGAAAGACCCTGAATAGCCAGAGGAATGTTGAAAAAGAAAACCAAAGTTGGTGACATCACATACTGGACTCCAAGCTCTATTACAAAGCTGTCGTCATCAAACCACAGAAACAGAAAACACAGAAACACACACATCGATCAGTGGAGCAGAACAGAGCAGAACAGAGCTTTCTGTCCAACAGCAGAAGACACAGTCTTTCCAAGTGCACATGGTACAGTCTCCAGGCTAGAGCACATTTTAGGCCAGAAAGCAGGTCTTAAACTTAAGATCAAGATCAGGGTGCCTGGGTGGCTCAGTTGGTTAAGCAATTAGTTCGTGGTTTTGGCTCAGGTCATGATCTCGTGGGTCACGGGACTGAGCCCCACATCAGGCTCCGTGCGCAGGGCGTCTGCCCAAGGTTCTCTTCTTCCTCTGCCCTCACCGCATTCAGGGGAGTTCTCTGTCTCTCAAATAAATCTCTTAAGAAGCATTAGGATGCCAGACACTTTATTCAAGCACTACGGTGTGGAAGTGTTGACTCACTCTATCGTACATCTGAAGCTAATATTACACTGTGCACTGACTGACTGGAATTTAATTAAAACTTTAAAACAGATGAAAAACTAAAAGTCAGTAACAGGAAAAAACCTGGAGAATTCACAAATGCATGGAAACTAAAAAAGACCTTCTTGAACAACCATTGAACTAAAGAGGAAATCAAAAGGAAATTTAAAAACATCTCTGGACAAATAAAATTTTACAGGATGCAGCAAAAGGATCACTAAGAAGGGCACCTGGTTGGCTCAGTGGAGTGTGCAACTTTGATCTTGGGGTTGTGAGTTTGAGCCCCATGTTGGGTAGAGAGATTACTTAAAAACGAAATCTTTGGGCTGCCTGGGTGGCTCAGTGGGTTAAAGCTTCTGCCTTTGGCTGAGGTCATGATCCAGGGTCCTGGTATCGAGCCCCGCATTGGGCTCTCTGCTCAGTGGGGAGCCTGCTTCCCCCTCTCTTTCCGCCTGCCTCTGTCAGATAAATCTCTGTCAGATAAATAAAATCTCTGTCTGTCAGATAAATAAAATCTCTTAAAAAAACTATTTAAAAAATAAAATCTTTTAAAAAAGATACAGATGTAGTGAAAAGAAGGGGCACGTGCACCCCAATGTTCACAGCAGCAATGGCCACAATAGTCAAACTGTGGAAGGAGCCAAGATGCCCTTCAACAGATGAATGGATAAAGGAGATGTGGTCCATATGTACAATGGAGTATTCCTCAGCCATCAGGAGGGATAGACACCCACCATTTATATCAACATGGATGGGACTGGAGGGATTATGCTGAGTGAAATAAGTCAGGCAGAGAAAGACAATGATTATATGGTGTCATAAGTGAAACTAAGTAATAGCATGGAGGGTTGTAGGGGAAGGGAGGGAAATCCAAAGAGGGAGAAATCAGAGAGGGAGAAGAACCATGAGAGACTCTGGACTCCGGGAAATAATCCGGAGGGTTTCAGAGGGGAGGGAGCATGCAGGAGGGTATTAAGGAGAGCACGTGTTACATGGAGCACTGGGTGTTATACTCAACTAATGGATCATTGAACGCTACATCAAAAATTAATGAGGTACTGTGTAGTGGCAAGTGGAACATAATTAGAAAAGCATTAAGAAGTTTGTAGTGATAAATGCCTACATTAAAAGATAATTATAAAATTAACTTTAAAAAACTGGAAAGAATAGAACAAACTAAGCTCAAAGTTAGTAGAAGGAAATTAAAATCAGCAGAAATCAAATAGAGAAAAGGAAAAAAATAGAAAAAAAAACCCCACAGAACCCTTCTTAGTGTTCTTTTTGAAAAGATAAAATAGCATATCCTTTGACTATGAAAATGAGAGAAGACTCAAAATCAGAAATGAAAAAGAAAAGGGGCGCCTGGGTGGCTCTGTCGATCATGATCAGGTCATGATCCCAGAGTCCAGGGATCAAGCCCCATGTTGGGCTCCCTGCTCAGCAAAGAGTCTGCTTTTACCTTTTCCTCTGTAGCTCTCCATGCTTGTGCTCTCCCAAATAAAATAAAATAAAGAAATGAAAAGGAGATATTGCAACAGATGCCTCAGATATAGAAAGGAAAAAAAAAAAAAGGGAAAAAAAAAGATATAGAAAGGATCCTAGGCAACTCTGGTGATTAAATGCCAACAAACTGGGTAACCTAGCAGAAATGGATAAATTCCTAAAACATAACCTACCAAGACTGACTCAAGAAAGAAAGAGAACGTTTGCAGAGCCAAACCACCAGTGAAGAGATTGAATCAGTAACTGAAACTTCCCAACAAAGAGAACCCCAGGACCAAGTGGCTCCGTGGATGAATTCTACCGAACATTCAAAGAAGGATCCATGCAGTCTTTCCTGCACACCCAAAACATAAAAGAGGAAATATTTTGGTACTCATTTCATGATGCCAGCATCACCCCAATACCAGAGCCAAACAGAAACATTACAGGCAAAGAAAGCTTCAAGCCAGTATCGCTCATGACTACTGTAACCATCCCTCAGAACAACATATTGCTTAAAATATACCCCATGAGAAATTATATTAGTTACCAAGTGTGCTTAGATGCAGCCTTAAGAAACACACGCACTGGCAACAGGGCTTGGGGGCGAGGACGACAGACGTCCTTGACACGGAGCAGCTGGGAATGCCCAGCCCGCTCAGGCCAGAACGCCACCTGCTTCATTCTCCCATTACCTCCCCTTCCCCGGAGAGCACCCGTGGCTCATCAGATGATCCTATTTGGGCTTGTTCACTCTAGGTCACGGGCTATGGGACCAGATGTATTTTGCCTTTCTGCTTACTTATCTGCAAGACTCATGGTCAGTGTGTAACCTACTCCGGCTTCTTTGTTGGTTGTTACCAACTTTCCAATAAATATGAGCCTGAGGCCAAAATTAACAAGACAGGAAACGTGTGTTGGAGAGGATGTGGAAAAAGGGGAACCCTCTTACACTGTTGGTGGGAATGCAAGTTGGTGCAGCCACTTTGGAAAACAGTGTGGAGATTCCTCGAGAAATTAAAAGTAGAGCTTCCCTATGACCCTGCCTTTGCACTCCTGGGTATTTAGCCCAAAGATACAGATATAGTGAAAAGATGGGCCATCTATGCCCCAATGTTCATAGCAGCAATGGCCACAGTCACCAAACTGTGGAAAGAGCCAAGATGCCCTTCAGCAGATGAATGGATAAGGAAGATGTGGTCCACATCAGCAAGGATGAATATCCAAGTTTTGTATCAACATGGACGGGACTGGAGGAGATGATGCTGACTGAAATAAGTCAAGCAGAGAGAGACAATTATCATATGGCTTCACTTACTTGTGGAGCATAAGGAATAACATGGAGGACATTGGGAGAAGGAGAGGAGAAGTGAGTTGGGGGAAATTGGAGCAGGGAGACAAACCATGAGAGACTGTGGACTCTGAGAAACAATCTGAGGGTTTTGGGGGGGTAGGGGGACGGGAGGTTGGCTGAACTTGGTGGTGGGTATTCAGGAGGGTACAGATTGCATGGAGTGCTGGGTGTGGTGCATAAACAATGAATTGTGGAATACAAAAAAATCAAATTTTAAAAAATTATAAAATCTTTTAAAAAAATGAGACTGAGGAGTTGTTCAGGGTGACAGTCTTTTCTGCTATCGTCCCCTGCTCCCTCTCTCTTGGAGCTAACTGGTTTGTACCTCATCCTTCTCCCGAGCCATCTGGAGGCGGCACATGATGCCAGAGCAGGGATGAGAGATGAAATGGGACAGGAAGCCCCAGTGCAGGTTTCGCACGGCCGCGCCTTCTTCCCACTGGAGAGCTGCAGCCTCCTCGCAGGGTGCAACTCATCTAGGGAGCAAGTGTGTCAGCCCTACCGCTCACAGACCTGTGCCCCTGGGGCAAATGACATGTTGGAGGCTAATAAAAGTAATTTTAAAATACATACAAAGAGCACAGATGAATATCGCCCTTACGTATGTTTATGGAGATACCTTTTTTTTTTAGAGTTTTTTTTTTTATTTGTCAGAGAGAGAGAGAGAGAATATGCACAAGCAGGCTGAGGGAGAGAGAGAAGCAGGCTCCCTGCTCATGCAGGGCTCAATCCCAGGACCCTGAGATCATGACCTGAGCCGAAGGCAGATGCTTAACCCACTGAGCCACCCAGGTGTCCCTGTTGAGATGACTTTTGAGCAAAAGCCAGTGAGGGCCAACTTTGGGAGCTTTTGAAAGGAATTCAAGAACACTGCTCCTGGTTCCCCACATCAGGGACATGAGGTCCTGAGTTCAGACTCTGGCCGCTGCAGGGAAGCCGATTCCGGTTACCGCACGGTCCCCCCGGACCCTCCCTCACTCCGCCCTGGAGCCTTCACACACCCAGGTCCGGAGCATAACGCTGGGTGTTCCGGAGATGCTATCGAGGAGCCTAAACATGCCAGCCTAGAGAAAAAGGAAATTACTGAAGTCATCATAAGGAACATACAAGGAGGAATTTCCTCCCGCTCCAGGAGGGGGGCAGTTGTTGCTGCGTCCCGCCACCGGCTCGGCCATCCTGTGAGAAGGCACCGCTCAGTGAAGAGGGCAAGCAGCCAGCACCGGCGGCCCTTTGGGGAGGCCTCGTTGAAGCGCCGCGAGCGGGACACCCAGATGCCTTTCACTTTAATTCCCGGCCACTATTCGAGAACAGGTCGCTCCAGGACGTGATCCCGACAACCCTTATGGTATCTACGAGGCCATACATGAGCCATTAACCTTTACAGGACTGAAGGAACTAAAACAGGCAGCACATAATTATGGCGCTAAGTCTCCATTCACAACGGGAATCATTCCAGGCATCGCAGACAGCAGCCGACTTACTCCCACTGTTGGTCATTACTGGCAAAGACAGTTCTATCTTCGAGTGAGTTCTTGCAGTTGAAAACACGCTGGCAAGACCGTGCAGAAACAGCAGCTGCCCTGGACGGAGCTAATAACGTTCCTGTTTCCCTGGAGCAGCTCAAGGGCGCGGGGTCGCGGGCTGATGCAGACCAGGTCCAAACGAATGATCAGGCCATGGGTAGCTCTGGCGGTGTCACCTGAGAGCCTGGGAGAGAACAGAATCCCAAGGAGAGAACTGCTCTTCTCTCCAAAAGGTGGTACAGGGTCCAAAAGGACCCTATACTGAATTTATCGCAAGATTACAAGACGCTATTAAAAGGCAGGGAAAGGGGCACCTGGGTGGCTCAGTGGGTTAAGCCTCTGCCTTCAGCTCAGGTCGTGATCTCAGGGTCCTGGGATTGAGCCCCGCATTGGGCTCTCTGCTTGGCTGGGAGCCTGCTTCCCCCTCTCTCTGCCTGCCTCTCTGCCTACTTGTGATCTCTGTCCGTCAAATAAATAAATAAAATCTTAAAATAAAATACAGGTAAATCATCTCAAAGCTGCTGATACTAGTCTTCAGCTGTTGGCATATGAAAATGGCAACACTGTTCGTAAGAAACCGATAGCACCCTTTAAAGGCAGGAGAATGCGCACAGATTCTATTAAGCTATGCCAAGGAGTGGGGACAGAGACCTATAACGCTGATTTGTTGGCTCAAGCAATGGCTGCTCTGACCACAGGAAAAGTTAAAGGACAGCGTTTTGGCTGTGGGCAGACAGGGCATGGAGGCTCAATGTAGTCAAAAAGGAAAACTCCCTCCATGAAAGGCAAGAAATAAGTTACCAGGTCTCTGTCCCAAATGTAAAAAAGGAAACCACTGGGCAAATCAATGCCATTCCAGATTTTACAAGGATGGATCCCCCTTCACGGGAACTTACTTCAGGACAAGCCCTCAGCCCCGAAAAACAAGGGGGCCAATTCTCTCTTAACACCCAGCTTTCAGACTAATGTACCGTTTTCAATTTATTACACACTACGCCTGGTAGTGCTGGACGAGGTTTCCCCATTCTCCAAGGTCATCTCTTAATGCCTGCTAAGCTTCCCACTAAAATTCCAACTAATGTGTTTGGCTTTTACCACTGGGTTACTTTTGGGGCGATCTGGCCTTCCTTCAAAGGGAGTACTGGTCCACATTGGCGCCACTGATTTGGATTACGGCGGTGAGACTTCAGCGCTGGTAAGTACTGCGGCTCCATGCTGTTTTCAAAAAGGAGACTTCATCGCCCCATTGCCACTTTTACCTGATCTCCAGGGTCAATTTTTTTTTTAAAATTTATTTGACAGACAGAGATCACAAGTAGGCAGAGAAGCAGGCAGAGGGAGGGGAAAGCAGGCTCCCTGCTGAGCAGAGAGCCCAATGCAGGGCTCGATCCCAAGACCCTGAGATCACAGCCTGAGCCAAAGGCAGAGGCTTTAACACACTGAGCCACCCAGGTGCCCCTCCAGGGTCAATTTAAAAACAAGCAGATGGGTTTGGGAGCGTTGGAAAAACTGGGGCATATTTGACTGAGAAAATCTATCAAGATAAAGCAGTTTGTCACATTAAATACAAGGAAAAGAATTTTCAGGTCTGATTGATAACAGAACTGATGTCTCCATTATAAGTTCATCAAATTGGCCCCAAAAATGGCCTTATAATTCGGGTTTTATTACTATTACAGGACTGGGACAAGCCAGCAACGTGCGTCAGAGCCCCGGCAGTCTTCCCCGAGAAGGGGCCAGGGTCAGGAGGGCTTTCTGCAGCAGGGATCGTAGGCTCACCCATTACCCTTCGGAGTGAGACGTCTCTGGTCAGGCCTTCCCCCGAAGGAGCAGTCCCAGATTTTCCGCTGGGCCACTGCTCCTAAGCCCGTTACATTAAATGGAACACTGACAGGCCTCTTTGGGTGGAGCGGTGGCCCTTAACACAAGAGAAACTACTTTCTGTACAAAACTTGGTTGAAGAGCAGATAAGAAAGTGGGGGCGGGGGGGTGGTTAGGGGGGCTGGGGGGGATACTGAGGATCTCACAGACCTTGGAACTCACCTGTCTTTGCTATTAAGGAAAAGATCAGGAGGGGGCACCTGGGGGACTCAGTGGGTTAAGCCTCTGCCTTTGGCTCGGGTCATGGTCTCAGGGTCCTGGGATTGAGCCCCACATCAATCCCTCTGCTCAGCAGGGAGCCTGCTTCCCTTTCTTTCTCTGCCTACTTGTGATCTGTCAAATAAATAAATAAAAATCTTTTAAAAAATTAGGAAAGGGGAGACTTAGAGCTGCACGTGGTTAATTGTGTTATCCCACTCCTGGGGTCTCTCCAACCCAGAATGCCTTTGCCTAATCTAGGCCCACGTGATCTGCTGGTGATCACTGTAGACTTGCAGGACTGCTTTTCTCCCACACCACTTGCTGAGGAAGACCATCCCCGCTTTGCTTTCACAGTTCTCAGCGTGAAGTTAAAAGCACCAGCCAAATGATATCAAAGGAGAGTTTTAACAGGGAATGTTACATAGCCCCACTATCCATCAGTTGTATGTGGCCAGTCAGAGAGCAATTCCATGAATTTATCTTATCCATTATATGGATGACGTGTCACATGCCGCCCCGATAACATACAATTGTGGGATGCATTTAAAATGCTTCAGTTACGATTTGAAAAATACAAACTAATTATAGCCCTGGAAAAAATACAAACCACCTCTCCCTTCTCATATTTAGGGTTCATTATGGGCAGGACCCCAATTAAGCCACAGAAAGTTCAGATCCGTAAAGACAGGATTGCAACTTTAAATGATCTGCAGGAATTACTGGGAGATATTAATTGGGTGAGACCTAAAATTGGAATTCCCCCTTATGCTTTGCAGCATCTATTTCCCTCTGAAGGCAGATCCAAATTTCAATAGCCCTAGAGCCTATTGAAGGACGCCTTGAAAGAATTACATTTTTTTGAAACTCAGATTCAATCAATGCAAACGGATAGGATCCAACCTAAGATACCATTAGATCTTGTTTTTCAGACCCCACATATACCCACTGGATTAATTACACAAAAAGAACTAATCGTAGAATGGATTTTTCTTCCAAATAATACTGTTAAAACACTCACTACTTACATAGTCCATATTGGCACCATTCTTCAGTTAGGAAGAAAAAGAACTCCCCAGATACAGGGATATGATCCAAAGGTTGTAATTCTGCCTTTAAAGAAAACACAAATTGAAACAGCATTCCAGAATAATTTAAATTGGCAAATTGCCCTTAGTGGCTTTACTGGAAACACTTCTTCTCATTATCCCTCTTTACCTGTTGTTTCCTTTTAAAAATATACTGCTTTTGTCATTCCTAAAATTACTTCTAAAAATCCAGTAACAGATGCCCCTACTTACTTTTCTGAAGGCTCCATCAAAGGTGAAGCCTGTACCCCAATGTTTATAGCAGCAATGACTACAGTCGCCAAACTGTGGAAAGAACCAAGATGCCCTTCAACGGATGAATGGATAAGGAAGATGTGGTCCATATACACTATGGAGTATGATGCCTCCATCAGAAAGGATGAATACCCAACTTTTGTAGCAACATGGACGGGACTGGAAGAGATTATGCTGAGTGAAATAAGTCAAGCAGAGAGAGTCAATTATCATATGGTTTCACTTATTTGTGGAGCATAACAAATAGCATGGAGGACATGGGGAGTTAGAGAGGAGAAGGGAGTTGGGGGAAATTGGAAGGGGAGGTGAACCATGAGAGACTATGGACTCTAAAAAACAATCTGAGGGGTTTGAATTGGTGGGTGGGTGGAAGGTTGGAGTACCAGGTGGTGTGTATTATAGAGGGCACGGATTACATGGAGCACTAGGTGTGGTGAAAAAATAATGAATAATGTTATGCTGAAAATAAATAAAAAATAAATTTTAAAAAAAGGTGAAGCCTGTTATTATAGTCCTACCTCGAAAGTCATATCTACTATCCATCTCTCAGCACAGAGATCAGAATTAATGGCAGTTATTACATTGTTTCAGAATGTTTCTTCTGCATTTATCTGTTATCTGACTCTTTATATACAGTGTGTGTTTTACAGCACATCGAGACTGCTGCTGTTCCCACATATGATGTACTGTGCCAGCCCTCATCGGGGTCGCCGGACCTCTTCCCGGGTGTCATGTACACGTCGGTAACGGCACTTACTGGGCGTGTGCACCCAGCCCTCCCGTGCTCCCCCCAGGGAGTGGGGAGAAGATACAACACCGATTTACCAGAATGCCTTGGTGTGGGAGCTGGAATACTGGATCCCAGACTGCTGTTAGTGCCCCAAGAGGAGGGCACGAACAGAACCTTACCTTGGGAGATCAAAATAGACCCATACGTATCGGCAATCATTCCAGTCGTCCCGTCCCTGACGATTGAAGATGCTCGGTGGACTTTCCCACTGATAATCATCTGACTAAATCATCTCCACCAGAGGGTTCCAAGCCAGTGAATATCGGGGTCCTTGCTATAGCACAGCAGCACCCTATTCCCAAATGCAGACACAGATGTGGTCTGATGGGGGAATTCACCCCTCATGGGAGGGGTTGAGCTTCTACCCCAGTGTCATTATTAATGATTCCTCTGGAAACATACGGGACTGGTCCCCTAAGGGGATGGCAGTCACCAACTGCACTGGGACACCTTGCTCCTTTCACCGGAAGTTAAAATGGCAATTTTTGATCACCATACCTTGCCACAAACCTCTACTTGGGGAAATGCGTCTCTGGTCTGGCAGGGGCGGGGACTTTGGGCACCATCCCCTTTTGCTGACTATCATAAAAGACAAAAGGTGGTGGGTATTATAGATGCACGGATTGCATGGAGCACTGGGTGTGGTGAAAAAATAATGAATACTGTTATGCTGAAAATAAATAAATTAATTTTAAAAAAAGACAAAAGAGTTTACAGAAGGTCACGGCTGCTTTAAATCACTGAAGAATTTGGAAGCTCGTACACTCCTCAGTGCAATCACACACTCACCTTTCCCCTGGTGAGACAAGAATGGGTAAGAGCCCGTGTTAGAGATCCCTACATCTTTGTTACTGGAAAAATGACTTTTGATCGTAACATTAGAGAAATAAACTGTCCCAAATGTAAAATGTTCACCTCCATGGATGAGAATGTTTACACAGACACGTGTGTCATTCTCAGAGCTGGAAGAAGACAGGCATCTAGCTCCCAGTGAGACACCCCCGTGCTTGGGGAGCTCTCCAGACACGTACACACTTCTAGCAGTTCTGAAGGACTGGGTCCATGGAACAAGAAGGTTTCTTGGGCTGCCTGTAGCGGCCATCCTAGGGATTAACCCATTACTGCTACGGCTGCCACTGCTGGAATGGCCTGGCACCAGACTGCACAAATCACACAAGGTGTACAAAAGTGGCATGAGAATGCCAGCAAGGCCTGGAACTGACAGTCACAGATCACAGATCAGATGGAAGAATCTCTGATCTAGAATCTGCCAGGATACATGCAGGAGATGATCTAACACATAAAACCTAGGCTCTACCTCTCATGTGACTGGAATGTCTCTTCCAGACTGATTCTGTAACGAATCAGAAATATCGTGGAGCAAGACTCACCATCGTATTACCAGTCATTATGGTGATAACTTGACTTTGGATATTAAACAGCTTCAAGATACTATTCAAGGCATTACTCGCTCATCATTACCGTCAGTTCTAGGAGTGAGTTCTGCACAGAGGATTCACGATGTTCTGAGTGATCTAAACCTCTTTACTTGGATTAGACCAACTGGTCCTGGCATTATTGGTGGAATGATAATTCTTTGTATTGCTACAATCTTTGTATTATTAGTCCTCAGATGCATGCAAAAGTCCTTCCGACAACTAATGGATTGAGAAGTTGCACAATCGACTTTCCTACTTCTACACAAATGAAAAGGGGGAAATGTAACCGTCCCTCGGAACAATGTACTGCTTAACGTATGCAGATGTGGTGTGTATATACAATGGAATACTATGCGGCCTTCAAAAGAAATGGAATCTTGCCATTTGCAACTATGTGGATGAACTAGAGGGTATTATGCTGAGCGAAATAAGTCAATCAGACAAAGACAATTATCATATGATCTCTCTGATATGAGGATGTGGAGAGGCAGGGCGGGGGCATCGTGGGGGGTAAGGAAGGAAAAAATGAAACAAGATGGGACTGGGGAGGAAGAAAAACCCTAGATACTCTTAATCTCAGGAAAGAAATTGAGGGTTGCTGCAGGTTGGGGGGTAGGGAGAGGGTGGTTGGGCGATGGACATTAGGGCGGGTATGTACTATGATGAGTGCTGTAAAATGTGTAAGCCTGATGATTCACAGACCTGTACCCCTGGGGCAAATAATTCATTATATGTTAATAAAAATAATTAAAAAAAAAAACAAAAAAATGTGATATATCCATACAATAGAGTATATTTGGCAATAAAAAGGGATAAACTGCTAATTTATGCTATATATATATATATATATATCCCCATAAGAAATTATACTAGTCACTAAGCGTGCTTAGATACAGCCTTAAGAAACATATGCACTGGCAACAGGCCTCTGGGGGAGAGGACAATAGACGTCCTTGAAGCCGAGCAGCTCGGGATGCCCGGCCCGCTCAGGCCGGAACGCCGCCTGCTTCATTCTCCCATTACCTCCCCTTCCCTGGAGAGCACCCGCAGCCCTTCAGATGATCCTTCTGTTTGGGCTTGCTCACTCTAGGTCACGGGCTACAGGACCAGACATATTTTGCCTCTCTTCTTATTTATCTGCAAGACTCATGGTCAGTGTGTAACCTACTCCAGCTTCTTTGTAGGTTGTTACCAACTTTCCAATAAATATGAGACTAGAGAGTTGTTTGGGGAGACAGTCTTTTCTGCTGTCATCCCCTGCTCCCTTTCTCTTGCAGCTGACTTCTTTGTGTCTCATTTGTCTCCTGTGCCCCATCAGGAGGCAGCAACTACAAATGCAAAAATCCTCAGTACTCAAAAACCAAATCTAATAGCATATTAAAATGATTACACACCATAACCAAGTGGGATTTAACCCTGGGGTGCACGGATGGTTCAACAAGAACAGTCACCGCAGTGCACCACAGTAACAAAATGAAACATTTAAAAAGCACATGATCATCTCAATAGATGCAGAAAATGCATTTCACAACAATTCAGCATCCATTAATGATAAAAACACTAAAAAACTCAATCAAAGGCATATATTAAAAGCCCACAGCTAACATCATGACCAGTGGTTACCAAAATATTTTCCTCTAGTTCTAGTACAGGCAAAGATGCACACCTTTACTTCTTCTATTCAACACAGTCCTGGAAGTCCTGGAAGTCCTTGACAGAGCAATTGGACAAGAAAAAGAAAAGGCATCCAAAGTGGAAAGGAAGAGGTAAAATTATCTGTGATTGCAGATGACAAGATCAACGTATGGAAAACTAAAGACTCAAAACCTGTTAAGACTGATAAGCAAATTCAAAATTGCATGATACAAAACCAACATACAAAAGCCAGTTTCAATTCTATACACAATGAACTCTCCCAAAAGGAAATTAGCTCAACAACTGCATACACCCTAGTGAGAAAAAAGAATACACTACTTAGGAATAAACCTAGCCGGGAAATGAATGTTTGGTACACTGAGAATCACAAAACACTGATGAAGGTAAATGGAAAGATATTTTATGTTCATTGATTGGAAGAACATCGTAATTTTCCATACTACCCAATGTGATCAAAGATTCCCTGTGAACTGTAAAAACAAAGCAACAAAACACACTCAGTGGCATTCTTTACAGAAACAGAAAAACAATCCTAAAATATGTGTTGAACCACAAAAGACCCAGAATAGCCCAAGCTATCAATAAAGAGCAAAGCTGGAGGCATCGCCCTTCATTTCAAAACATATTACAAAGCTACCACAGTTACAACAGTATGATACAGACAGTAAAATAGACCTAAGACGAATGGACAGAATACAAAGCCCAGAAAATGAAGCCACACACTTTAGGGTCAACTGATTTTCCATGAGAGTGCCAAGAACACACAGCAGAGAAAGGGTTATCTCCTCACTAAAAGGTGATGGGAAAATGGAAAAATGAAATTGGACTCTTAGCTTATACCATCTATAAAAATCAACTCAAAATGGTTAAAAGACTTAAATGTAAGACCTGACACTGTAGAACTACTAGGAAAAAAAAAAACACACACAGGGAATAAAAGCTCCCTGACACTGGTCTTGGAAATGATTTCTTGTTTATGACACCAAAAGCACAGGCTACAAAAGGGAAAATAGACACTGGGAGTACATCAAGCTAAAAAGCTTTTGCATAGCAAAGGAAACGATAAACAGAGTGAAAAGGCAACCTACAGAATGGAAGATGATATTTGCAAACCATGCATTTGATAAAGGGCTAATAACCCAAATAGATATACAGAACTCCAGAATTCAGTAGCAAAAACAAAAACTAAAAACAAACAAAAAACCAAAGAAAAAACAACTTAAAATATACAGTGGAAAAAAGTCTCTTCAATAATGGTGCTGGGAAAATTGGACAGCCACATGCAGAAGAATGAAACTCGACCATTCTCTGACATCACACAAAGATAAACTTGAAATGGATAAAAGACCTCAACGTGAGGGAGGAACCCATCAGAATCCTAGAGGAGAACATAGACAGTAACCTCTTCGACATCGGCCACAGCAACTTCTTTCAAAACACATTTCCAAAGGCAAAGGAAACAAAAGCAAAAATGAACTCTTGGGACTTCATCAAGATCTAAAGCTTCTGCACAGCAAAGGAAACAATCAACAAAACAAAGAGGCAACCCATGGAATTGGAGAAGATATTTGCAAATGACAGTACAGACAAAGGGCTGATATCCAAGATCTGTAAAGAACTCTTCAAACTCAGTACACACAAAACAGATAACCATGTCAAAAATGGGCAGAAGACATGAATAGACATTTCTCCAAAGAAGACATACAGATGGCTAACAGACACATGAAAAAATGTTCATCATCACTAGGGTTTACTTATGGTGTCGTACATTCTACAGTTTTAATAATGCATCCATTATTATACTATTATACAAAATCACTTCACTGCCCTAATGATAACTTGTGCCCCACCTAGTACCCTTTTCTGCCCCCCACGCCCCCAACTAACTCATTCTTGGTAGATATTTAAATTGTAATATCTGCTTACAGAGTTATTAAAATATTCCTCTCCTTGGAATCATATAGTATATAGCCTTTTCAGACTGGCTTCCTTCACTTAGCAACGTCCACTTAATGTTTCTCCAGGCCTTTTTGTGGCTTGATGGGTCATTTCCTTTGCGTACTAAATAATATCCCATTGTACAGGTGTACCAACATTTGTAAATCCACTGACATATTGTAGGACATTCTGGTTACTTCCAAGTTTTGGCAATATGAGCACACCTGTTGTAAACACTCATGTGCGGGATTGTGTGTGGAAGGAAGTTTTCAGCTTATCTGGGGACCTACCAAGGAACATGACTGCAGCATCATATGGTATGAATGTGTTTAATTTAGTAAGAAACTGCAGAGCCATATTCCATTCCCACCAGCAATGAATGAGAGTCCCTGCTTTTCCACATTCTTACCAGCATTTGGGGATGCCCATGTTTTGGACTTTAATCATTCTAATAGGTGTGTGGAGGTATTTCACTGTGACTTCAATCTGTAATGCCCAAATGACCCATGTTGTTGAGCACCTTGTCATATTCTTATTTTCCATCTGATACCTTCTTTGCTGATGAGTCTGTTCAGGTGTTTTGCCCATTTTTTAGTAGGATAGTTTGTTCTCTTAGAGTTGAGTTTTTGTATATTTTAGACACAAGTATTTTATCAGGTATGTGTTTTGTAAATATTTCTCTCAGTCTATGCCTTTTCTCATTCTCTTTAATATTGCTGATTTAAAATGTTAAAATGAAATTACCAATATACTGTGCATAAACTTTGTTACTTTGTTTTTCATCTCATTCTGTGGGAACTTTCAATTTTCATTGTTTACATGGATATTCAGAATCTCCTATAGGGACTTTGATTTCTTGAATTGGAGATTAAAATGTCACGATACATATGAGGATATAGAGCTATGTTCTGTTTACACCAAACACACGCTTAAAGATTACATTTTGGATTTATATTATGCACAGTACAATTAAATAAATAGTTTCTTAAATGTAAAAAAAAAAATGTTCATCATCACTAGCCATCAGGGAGATTCAAATCAAAACCACATTGAGATACCACCTTACACCAGTTAGAATGGCCAAAATTAACAAGACAGGAAATGTGTGTTGGAGAGGATGTGGAGAAAAGGAAACCCTCTTACACTGTTGGTGGGAATGCAAGTTGGAAAATAGCGTGGCGATGCCTTGAGAAATTTGAAATAGAGCTTCCCTATGACTGCGATTGCACTCTTGGGTATTTGCCCCAAAGATACAGATGTAGTGAAAAGAAGGGCCATCTGTACCCCAATGTTCATAGCAGCAATGGCCACAGTCACCAAACTGTGAAAAGAGCCAAGATGCCCTTCAATGGACGAATAGATAAGGAAGATGTGGTCCATATACACTATGGAGTATTATGCCTCCATCAGAAGGGATGAATACCCAACTTTGGTATCAACATGGATGGGCCTGGAGGAGATGATGCTGACTGAAATAAGTCAAGCAGAGAGATTCAGTTATCATATGGTTTCACTTACTTGTCGAGCATAAGAATAACATGGAGGACATTAGGAGATGGAGAGGAGAAAGGAGTTGGGGGAAATCAGAGTGGGGAGACAAACCATGAGAGACTGTGGACTCTGAGAAACAATCTGAGGGTTTGGGAGGGGTGGGGGTGGGGGGCTGGGTGAGCCTGGTGGTGGGTATTAAGAAGGGCACATATTGCATGGAGCACTGGGTGTGGTACATAAACAATGAATTTGGAACACTGAAAAAATAAAATTAAATTTAAAAAATCTTCAGCAGAGAACATCCAACTATAACATGTCAGCCAAATCCAGCCAACTTCCTTGTCTCATAAATAAAGTTTTACTGGAACAGAGTCACACGCCTTTATTTATGCTTCACTCATGGCTGCCCTTGAAGGACAAGTGCTGGGGTGAGTAGTTACAGCAGAGACCAAGCATCCAACCAAGCTGCAAATGTTTTCTCTCTAAGCCAGTACGGAATCAATTCACTGGACCCCGGTCTACAGCACTGAGTTCACTGATCTCAAACCACGGAGCACAAAATAAAGGTCAAGGAAAAGATGTTATTTTCCCAAATCCAGCCATTGCCCTGTTCGCTTCAGCTGTGATGAACAGTGGCCTGATGCTCTACAACGGTCGGAACAAACTGAAGAAAAGTAAAGTTCCGTGACACCGGGAGTCCGACGACATTCGAGCTGTCCCGCCGCTTCGTGCTGCACAGATGTACCTGCCCACGCCTCCCGGGCTGTGTTGTCGCCTCAGGCACGGCCCTGCCGGACGCCGAGACCCTGTTCCCGCCGTGGCAGAGTGGCGGGTTCTGCGGGACCACACAGACCGGCCACAAAGCCCAAAGCACGCACCGCCCAACATGGGGACATGGGGACAGGCTGTCCTGTGGGCACGAACCACTGTCTGCCCCAGTCCTCGCCCGCGCGTCACGCATGCATCCGTCCCCCCTGCCTGTCCCCCGAAGGCCCGCCTGTCCCTTCCTGTGACTTTAGGGGAATCCAAGCTGCTGCTGAGCTCGCTACTGTCGCTGTTTTTATGCATTTTTTCACTTTTCTTCTCATGGATTCCATCTGACGGGAAGATCAGGATCTGCGTGTCTCTCAGCTGCTACAAACACAGCCATGCGGTTTGTGACGTCCTGGGACACCACGGACACTCCACTGCTCTGAGCACGAACCCGATGGCCAGGGGTTGGCAGCATCTCCCTGTTGTTGACCTTCGCGGGGCTGCAACCCCTCAGTCTCGAGTTCTCCCGCTTGTTTATTCCATCAGGAAATTCCCCCAATGATGGACTCTCTGGGCAAAAGTTTTAGATCATTGTGAACAGGACGGAATACTTCAATGCAAAATCAAGCGACACTGTGACGAGTACCACGGACCCATTATCGAGCCTTAATTACAAACTCGTGGATTTGTTTTTCTGTACCTCAAGCCCTCCCCAGCTCTGTTTTGAAATAGATATAGGACATACCGTTTTTTCATTTTTCAATATTTCTGAATTTTTCTAAATGAAAAGGTATATTTTTAATGTAATAATTTCATCACACCTAAATGGTCGTTAATACAGGTTGGATCTTGTAAGTTTGTGGTAAATTGAATTTGTGGGAGATACCAAATGTTGGCTTTCACCTATGTTCACTGGATTCTAAATATAGATCATCAATTTCCTTACATTTCCTGATTTCTCAAAATGGTATCATGTTGGTATATTAATTTAGCTTTGACATGGACTATGTTCTCACTTGCATTGCAATTTGCATTTACTAATTATCTATAAAAGCAAAAGATGAAAAAATTTTCTGTTGTCTTTGTAAAGACTGTTAAGAAATTACCACCAATAATCCAATAATATTATTATTTCCCAGATATCAGACTTGGTCAAGACCATAAACTTGATCTTTTACAGACATTTTCTTTATGCCAATGTTACTTATTGCAGTGCTCCTAGATTTAAGAATTCCTTTTTCACATTAAAAAAAAACCCTATAGGGCACCTGGGTGGCTCAGTGGGTTACGCCTCTGCCTTCCGGCTCAGGTCATAGCCTCAGGGTCCTGGAATTGAGCCCCAAATTGGGCTCTCTCTCAGCAGGGAGCCTGCTTCCCCCTCTCTCTCTGCCTGCCTCTCTGCCTACTTGTTATTTTTATCTGTCAAATAAATAAATAAATCATTAAAAACTAAAACACTTTTAAAAAATAGGAAAAACCCCCGATTATTAAATATAAATGAGAACTATCAACAGCATGCCAACAACCTTCTAGGGTGATGAAAACATTCTCAAATTAGATGGTGGGTGGTAGCTGTGAAACTCTGAGTATGCTAAAAACCACTGAATGCACTCTTTTTTTTTTTTAATTTTTTATTTTTGATAAACATATATTTTTATCCCCAGGGGTACAGGTCTGTGAATCACCAGGTTTACACACTTCACAGCACTCACCAAATCACATACCCTCCCCAATGTCCATAATCCCACCCCCTTCTCCCAAACCCCCTGCCCCCGGCAACCCTCAGTTTGTTTTGTGAGATTAAGAGTCACTTATGGTTTGTCTCCCTCCCAATCCCATCTTGTTTCATTTATTCTTCTTCTACCCACTTAAGCCTCCATGTTGTATCACCACTTCCTCATATCAGGGAGATCATATGATAGTTGTCTTTCTCTGCTTGACTTATTTCGCTAAGCATGATACGCTCTAGTTCCATCCACGTTGTTGCAAATGGCAAGATTTCATTTCTTTTGATGGCTGCATAGTACTGAATGCACTCTTTAAAAGGATATATTTTATGATATACTGTTTCTCAAATCTATCTAAAATATCCAACAGGAAACAAAAAGATGTAGCCTTGAGATAAAATTATACCTACTTAGAGCACCATTATTTTAAAGACTTCATTTATCTGAGAGAGAGAGAGTGTGTGCGCACAAGCAGGGGGAGTGGCAGAGGGAGAAGCAGGCTCCCCACTGACCGAGGACCCTGATGTGGGACTCAGTCCCAGGACCCTGGGATCACTACCAGAGCCCAAGGCAGATGCTTCACCTCCTGAGCCACGCACGTGCTCCTCTTTCTTTCTTTTCTTAGACCCTACCCCACCCCCAAGCCAAGAATTATAAGGATTTTTCTCTTCTTTCTCCAGATTTTCATTTCAATTCCAGGTAGCTAAGATGTAGTTAGCTTTGGGAGTGGACCTTAGTGATTCATCACTTACACACAACACCCAGTGGCCCTCAAAAGTGCACTGCTCCCTCCCCCACACCTTCTAACCCTGTCCCCAACCACCTCCCCTCCAGCAACTCTCTGTTTGCTCTCTGTAGTTAAGAGTCTGTTTCATGGTTTGCCTCTTCTTTCCCCCCTCCATTGTCCTGTTTTCTGAACTCCACATAGGAGTGAAATCATATGGTATTTCTCTTTTTCCCACTTATCTCGCTTAGCAAAATACTTTCTAGCTCTCTTCATGTCATTGCAAATGACAAGATTTCATTCTTGTTGTGGGTAAATAATATCCCATCACATATACATAAATTAAAAGCTTCTGCACAGTGAAGGAAAGAACCAACAGAACTAAGATTCAACATAAAGAATGGGAGACAATGCTTGCAAATGACTGTCTGACAGCAGGTTAATATCCAAAATATATAAAGAACTAACACCCAACATCCCCAAAGCAACTAATCCAGTTAACAAACAGGCAGGAGACATGAGTTGACATTTTCCAAAGAAGACATACAGATGGTTCCAGACACAAGACAAGATGTTCAACATCACTGCTTATCAGGGAAACCATATAAATCAAAACTACAATGAGCTGTCACCTCCCACCTGTCAGAGTGGCCAGAATCAACTCCACAGGGACCAACAGAGGCTGGCGAGGATGGGGAGAAGGGTAGCCTCCTACGCTGTTGGTGGACATGAAGTTCGTCCGGCCACTGTGGAAAACAATGTGGAGGTTCCTCCCTACCCCTTTTTTCATGATGCCTTCTTCTAGAATATCAACTTAGCTCATGCTGGCAATCACTCACTGGATCCATCTGGGGCCAGGTATATCCCGGAACAACTTGGGATTTCAGACAATTCTATAGGAGACTATTTTCTCACACTAACATGGGCATTACACGAATATTTCCACAGAAAAAATAGATGACTCAAGACTATAAAGATCGGTTTTAGTTCTACTTGTCATGTGCTGAAATCTAGCGAGATCAAAAAATAAAAACCACAGTTTTCAATTCTATATTGGTCTATTTATTGTTTTCTGACTGTTCCGGCCAGGCGCCACCTTTCTGTAGCTTTACACCTTACTTCTGATATGTGTCTCCATCTTTTGCCATATCGCAACCATCTGAAATACTGTTTTTCTAGCAACTTCTCAGAATGGAGAAAAGGATCTAAGACCATCGGAACAAATGAGAGAGACCCAAGAAGAACTCATCGTCTGCCACCGTGAGAGCAGCAGAAACTGGAAAACGCGAGCAGCAAACCTGTTCCGAGCCTCCTTCCTTGTGTGCTCAGAGCCTGCCACTGGCCGTGACCCCGGACAGAGCCGCTGGCGCTGAAGCACCCGGAGGTTCTGCTCTCCCCGTCGGGTGCTTTGGCCCAGGTGGGCCCGGAACCTCCGTATCTAACTCAGCTGTCAGGTGGGCGCGCCGCGACCTCCTCTGCAGACCGCGAGACGCTGCTGGCGGGCGAAGAGAGTCGGGCCGTTGCGGCGCGCGGTCGTCCGCCCGGAACAGCGCCCAGATGTGTGCGACGCGGACCCCGCCCGCCGCTGTCACGCGCACCTGCCCCTTCGGGCTGGGCTCTGGACCCCAGACTCAAGTCAGAACGTCCACAGGACGCGCTCATCCGCACGGACCGCCCCGCGCCTCCCGAGAACACTGGGGACGTAGCAGGGCGGCGCGCGCGCCCCCATCCGGCCGCTGACCCGCGCGCGTCTCCCTGTCTCGTGGCGCAGAGGCGTGGCCCCGGCTCCACGCGCCCGCGCTCCCGGCTCCCGGCGCGTCCGCCTGCAGGAGGAGTTCATGCAAACCGAGGACGCCCGCTTTCTCACGCCGTCCCTCTCTTCCGTAGAACTAGACCCAGCCGAGTCTGCGGCGGCTGCTTAAAACCGGCAACAAATGGATCTCCTGCTTCTAATCTCGCCGGGCGTCAGCTCTGAAAGTTCACGTCTGGGCACGCTAGAAGGTTCGGGAAGGGCCGCAAGCGAGCGGACCCGCCTGCGCTCAGCTCTCCCCTCTGCGCGCCCAAGATCTGAGTCCAGCATCCGGCCGCCCGCCCGATCAGGCCACGGAGCTGCCGCCGTCACATGAACAGAGACTCCCGACTTCTCTATTTACAGCCTACCATGGCCCTGTGGTCTGGCTCTTGACCTGACCTTGTCACACCGGCTGTTCCTGGCTCACCCTGCAGCATCCTCCCTAACCCCGTCATTCCCGCTAAAGTCCCGCAAGTGCTTTCCTGCTTCAGCACCTCTGCCCTCGCCCCCGCTCTGCTTACCCGGCTTTCCCTACGTGCGCACGGTTTGCTCCACTTCATTCAGGCTTCTCTCCAGCTCGCTTCTTTAAGGAGGACTTTGCTCGCCACTGCACGTCAACTCACAAGAACTGTCTACAGGCATTGTGCTAGGTTCCGAGGGCGTAGCAGAAAACCAGAAACAGGATGGAATTCTAATGGGTAGGAATAAATGACCAAAGAACACGGCAGGGATGTCCACTGTCACCAGTGTTGTTCAACACAGGATTAGATGGCCTAGCCTCAGCAATCAGACAAAGAAAAACACATAAAAGGTATCCATATCAGCAAGGAAGTCAAACTCTCGCTCTTTGCAGATAACATGATACTTTATGGGGAAAACCCAAACTCACCCCAAAATGGCAATTCAGTAACATGACAAGATACAAAAATCAATGCTCAGAAATCAGCTGCATTTCTATACACTAACGATGAGACAGAAGAAAGAGAAATTAAAGAGGCCATTTCATTTACGATTACACCCAAAACGATAAGACACCTAGGAATAAAGTTAACCAAAGAGGTAAAGGACCTGTACTCTAAAAAACTACAGAACACTCACGAAGGAAATGGAGGAAGACACACCAAGAAATGGAAAAACATCCCATGTTCATGGATTGGAAGAATAAACATAATTAAAATGTCTATGGTACCTAGAGCAATCTACACATTCAATGCAATCCTTATCAAAATACCACATTCTTCACAGAGCTGGAATAAACAATGTAAAACTTGTATGGATCCAGAAAATACCTCAAGTAGCCAGAGCAATGTCAGAAAAGAAAACCAAAGCTGAGGGCATCACAATTCCAGACATGTCTCTTACAAAACTGTAATAATCTGGACGGTATGGTTCAGGCACAAAAACGGACAAATGGATCAATGGAACAGAGAGGCCAGAAATGGGACCTCAACTCTATGGTCAATTAATTTTCAACAAAGCAGGAAAGAATGCCCAATGGAAAAAAGACAGTCTCTTCAACAAGTGGTGTTGGGAAAACTGGACAGCCACATGCAGAAGAATGAAACTGTTCCATTTTCATATACCACACACAACGACAAACTCTAATTGTATGAAAGACCTCAGTGTGAGGCAGGAATCCATCAGAATCCTAGAGGACACAGGCAATAACCGCTTCTACCTCAGACACAGCAACTTCTTGCAAGACACGTCTCTACAGGCAAAGAAAACAAAAGCAAAACTGAACTATTTGGACTTTGTCAAGATAAAAGCTTTTGCACAGCAAAGAAAACAGTCAATAAAACTCAAAGCAACTGACAGAACAGGAGGAGATACTTGCAAATGACACAACAGTTAAATCCCTAGTACCCAAGATCTGTAAAGAACTTCTCAAACTCAACAACCTCTCCCCAAAAATAATCTAGTCAAAAAATAGGCAGGAGACGTGAACAGACATTTCTCCAAAGGCAAGCTACAAATGGCCAACAGACCTATGAGAAAGTGCTCCACATTACTCGGCATCAAAGAAATACAAATCACAACCACAGCAAGATACCACCTCACACCAGTCAGCATGGCTAAATTTAACAAGTCAGGAAACGACAAGTGTTGGTGGAGGATGCAGAGAAAGGGGAGCCTCCTACACTGTTGGTGGGAATGCAAGCTGGTGCAATCACTCTGGAAAACAGCATGGAGGTCCCTCAAAAAGTTGAAAATAGAGCTACCCTACAACCCAGCAATCGCACTACTGGGTATTTACCCTAAAGATACAGATGTAGTGAAGCAAAGGGGCATCCACACCCCAGTGTTCATAGCAGCGTTGTCCACAACAGCCAAACTGTGGAAGAGCCGAGATGCCCTTCAACAGACGAATGGATAAGGAAGATGTGGTCCGCATATACTATGGAGTATTATTCCTCCATCAGCAAGGATGAATAACCAACTTTTGTATCAACATGGACAGGACTGGAGGAGATTATGCTGAGTGAAATAAGTCAACAAAAGAAAGAATTATATGGTTTCACTCACATGTGGCATACAAGAAACATTGCAGAGGATCATAGGGGAAGGGAAGGAAAACTGAATGGGAAGAAATCAGAGAGGGAGACAAATGATGAGAGACTCTTAACTCTAAGAAACAAACTGAGGGTTGCTGGAGGAGAGTGGGGTCGGGGATGGGGTAACTGGGGGATGGGTATTAAGGAGAGCACATATTATGATGAGCACTGGGTGTTATACACAACTAATCAATTGCTGAACACTACATCAAAATTTAATGATGTACTATATGCTGGCTAATGGGACATATTAAAATTTTTTTAAATAAAAGATAAAAAAAATTATTTTAATTTAAAAAAGAGAAAGAAATAACCAAATGTTTGGTGTTTCTAGTAGATGGTCAGTTCTATACAAACACTAAAAAAAAAAAAAAAAATCAATTGACCATAAAAACAAATATTTATGTTATGCAGGCATCAGAATGGATGAATACCCAACTTTTGTATCAACATGGACGGGACTGGAAGAGATTATGCTGAGTGAAATCAGTCAAGCAGAGAGAGAGAGTCAATTATCATATGGTTTCACTTACTTGTGGAGCATAAGGAATAACATGGAGGACATGGGGAGATGGAGAGGAGAAGGGAGTTGGGGGAAATCAGAGGGGGAGACGAACCATGAGAGACTGTGGACTCTGAGAAACTGAGAGTTTTGGAGGGGTGGGAGGTGGGGGATGGGTGAGCCTGGTGGTGGGTATTCAGGAGGGCACGGATAGCATGGAGCACTGGGTGTGGTGCATAAACAATGAAACTTGGAACACTGAAAAAACAAAATTAAGATGTTAAAAAATCAATATTTTTTGAAAAGTAAACCAGGGTGAACTGTAGAGAAAGGGAAGGAGATCTAGCTCTGCATGGAGTGGCCAGTGGGGCAAGCATCAAGAAGGTGGCCACAGCAGTAGGAGAGACCATGCACTCAGCCTCTGGGGAATGGAATTCGCGGTGGAGGAACTAACTGAGGGTTCGGAGGCAGGAGCCGGCTTGGTGGTTCCAAGACCTGCGGCAAGCACAGTAAGTAAAGAGGAGAGGAGCGGAAAACAGGGGACAGGTTCACCAGGGCCACTCTGGAGCAATGATGAGTCTTATCTTGAGCAAGACTGGCAGCCGCTGAAGGTTGGCGGTCAGAGAGCAGAGGAGTGGCAAGAGGGGATTCAGCTGAAAACTGAAGTTGCCCTTGTACTCGCTCCCGCGTCGCAGGCAAAGGCAAGGAGAGCATTTACGAGGCAGTTGGAAGAGTTGGGACGAGCAGTGACAAGGACTTGGCCTCCCGCGCACAGCAGCAAGGGAGCAGGAAGAAGGATCCAGCACGGCCACAGCCCTACATAATTTGTCTAAATCCACGCACACTTCAAAGGCCCCTATCACAGAGATACTGAAACGTCTGTTTGGTGGGAGTCTCCAACTGGGAGAAATAAACGCTTGTAAACCCATGTCCGGGAGCCTTCAGCACGTTGGCTACTCAATGCCACGGACACGGGCAAGAATGCATACAACGAGTGGACACGAAGTAAGCTCAGGAGGACTTGGAAACTCCTAATGACGTATGGGCATCCGTGTTTTGAAAGATTTACTGGAGAGAAGGAGGGAGAGGGAGAGAGAGTGCGCACAAGCAGGGGGAGAAGCAGGCTCCCCGCAGAGCAGAGAGCCCGACAGGGGGCTTGACCCCAGGACCCCAGGATCATGACCCAAGCCTAAGGCAGAGGCTTAACCCACGGAGCCACCCAAGCACCCCCAGAGGAGAGATGTTCTATAAATGTAAAGTATATCCTGGATTTTGAAGACTTCGTACCCCCAAAAGGAAGTAAAATATCGTCACGAGGCTTTTGCCCTTATTTCTTACTGAGCATCGCTGACACACAGTGCTGTTTCCAGCACAGAACACAGCAACTCAGCAAGTCTGTTTCTGCGCTGTGCTTCCTACAAGGAGAGCTACGGTCTGTTACCACACGACGCCCTGGGCAGCTCCTCCTCCATCCCCGTGGCGGATTCATTCCGTGCCAGGGAGCCCGTGTCTCTGCTCACTGTCACCCCTTTTCGCTCACCCCCCACCCACTTCCCCTGTCTGGCAACCACACCAGTTTATTCTCTGCAATTATGGGTCTGTTTCTGCTTTTTGTTTGATACCTATTATGTACTGATGTAATTTGATAGGTTCCCATAGATTATGAAATCAATTTTCCTGTTTTTTAACCTTCTTAATGTGGCTTCTCAAAGATTTAAAATTACCTCGTAGCTCTACGAGGCAGGCTCTAAGTTTTGATCAGATGGTTTATGCCCAAGCAGGGGCACAGGGACAAAATGATTAGAGAAATATCGGTCACAGGGGCACCTGGGTGACTCAGTGAGTTAAGCCTCTGCCTTCGGCTCAGGTCATGGTCTCAGGGTGGTAGGATGGAGCCCCGCATCGGGCTCTCTGCTCGGCGGGGAGCCTGCTTCCTCTTCCCCCGCTGCCTTCCTCTCCACCTACTTGTGATCTCTCTCTCTGAGTCAGATAAATGAATAAAATCTTTGAAAAAAAAAAAAAGAAGAAGAAGCCAAGTTCTAGAAGAGATCATCCAAATGGGAATTGAAGTCATTCAAAATGACAGGGAAGATGCTGAAGAGAAAGGATGTACGCTTATATTTCCAGGGAGCGCATACCATCTTGGAGAAGTTGCTACTGTTATGGAGAACACGTCTGCCCACCGAGACCCAGGCATTCCCGTCCAATACAGCCAACCATCAGCTGGTCCTAACTCAGCCCGGATGCTGTGTACCGGGTTGCCCAAGACCATATGCAGAAGCGCAAACCTCTTTAGGGAAATGGGCACCTGATTCAGGCTCAGAAATGTGATTGTGGCTGTGAACAGCAGCCTCGAACACCCTCGAGTCTGCTATTGCCCGAGAGACCGGTCCACCTGAGGAAGGTAAAGGGAGTGGGAGAGTCACAGGTAGAGATCCTGTCTCCGCTGTAATTCTTCCTACCTGCCCTGTTGCATGTTATATGTATTTGGGGGGCACATGTGCAGACAGAAGCAACAAGCTGTGACGGAATACCAGAGAAGCAAAGACAAATCAGTGTTCATGCAGGAGATGCTCAAATCACTGGGGAAACCCGTCCAATTGAATGTAGAGATTCGAGATAGAGATAAGAAAGTTGGAATGGTTAAAATACTCAAAATACTGGTTAAAATATTCAGAGCAGTGTACCTCATGGTTCAGAAAAGGACAATTTTTCAAGTAATCTATAAGGAAGCACTAGAGTGTGGTCAGATGGGCATGTAGATTGTTGGTATAAAACGGTGACAGCCCTTTGGGAAAGTAGGTAGTTGTCCAAGCTTTTAATACATTTAAATACTTTAATTCCATTTCCTCTTTTAAGAGCCTATGATGAGTATTGGGCAGGGCACGCGTTGGAGTGAGCACTGGGTGTTATACGGAACTAATGAATCACTGAACACGGTGTCAAAAATTAGTGATGACTGGAGCGCCTGGGTGGCTCAGTGGGTTAAAGCCTCTGCCCTTCAGCTCAGGTCATGATCTCAGGGTCCTAGGATCAAGCCCCGCATTGGGCTCTCTGCTCAAGTGGGAAGCCTGCTTCCTCCTCTTTCTCTCTGCCTGTCTCTCTGTCTACTTGTGATCTCTGTCTGTCAAATAAATAAATCTTTAAAAAAAAATTAGTGATGACTAAACAGCAGCTAATGAACATAGTACAAAATAAAATAAAAGAACCACCAGGTGTAGATCTTGTGTGATGCAGGATTAAGCTGTCCTATGGAGTGGTATAAAATCAGAATCCAAAGGCTGATAGCAGAGCGTGATTAAATAGATTTAGTGTATCAAGGCTGTGTCCTAGAAACCTACTTAAGTTTAGGTTCCCAAAAAACAAATAACAATCGCTCCTACCACATGTTTCAGGAAAACTGAAGTAGATAAGAGACTAGGGTTTATACAGTCTCTCCACTTTCTTAGCATTTTTTTATATCACTAAAAAGAAGTAAATGTCTTCAACACTGGCTGTTTGTAAAACCAAGATAAGTGCTTCCCCCACTTCTCCCTAGAAACCTTGGTTTCCAGGTGTTTTCCAGTGAATAGAAGTGTATCATGCAGGGGTAAAAACTAAGCCCAGTGAGGTCTATCCCTTCCCCTACATCCCAAGCTACTTCCTTCCTCAGACATCTGTTTTGCAGCATCCTGTTGGAGTGGACTCCTTGGGACCCAGATTAATTTCAAGAGTTGAGAGGGGGTCCCAGACCCACACACGGTTTCAATGAGGAAAATCGATGCAAAAAAGCATCCTGAGTCATGAGGCTACACAACCAGGGCAGACGCCGGACACTCGTAGCCGCTTGAACGAGACCCTCTCACGCACTGCTGCCCAGAGGAGTCACTTGAGTTCTTTTTTTTTTCTTTTCAGCGTAACAGTATTCATTGTTTTTGCACCACACTCAGTGCTCCATGCAATCAGTGCCCTCTCCGATACCCACCACCTGGTTCCCCCAACCTCCCACCCCACCCTACCCCACCCCTTCAAAACCCTCAGATTGTTTTTCAGAGTCCATAGTCTCTCATGATTCACCTCCCCTTCCAATTTCCCTCAACTCCCTTCTCCTCTCCATCTCCCCTTGTCCTCCATGTTATTTGTTATGCTCCACAAATAAGTGAAACCATGATAATTGACTATCTCTGCTTGACTTATTTCACTCAGCATAATCTCTTCCAGTCCCGTCCATGTTGCTACAAAAGCTGGGTATTCATCCTTTCTGATGGAGGCATAATACTCCATAGTGTATATGGACCACATCTTCCTTATCCATTCGTCCACTGAAGGGCATCTTGGTTCTTTCCACAGTTTGTCACTTGAGTTCTTAAAACCCCTGTCCAAGCTCCGCACAGACCAGAGACTACACCTGAAAACCCCCAAGCAAATCCGGCGGTGTGAGCAGCAGGTGGGGGGGGGGGGGCATCCGGCTCCGGTCCCTACAACCAGACCCAGCAGCTGCACCGCTGCACGCTCACCCGAAGGACAGAAAACTACAGGTTCCAAGAGGTCCGCGGGTCCCGACGTTTACAGCCACGTTACCTGCCACGGCCCCACTGCAGCCAGAGCCCAAAGGTCGGCGGACAGATGAGGGGACAGCAAAGACGGCCACGTGCAGAGAGATTCAGCGGGGGCTCCGGCCTCAAAAGGACGGAATCCCCCGTCTCCTAGGATGTGGAGGAGCAAGAGAGCAGGGCGCGACGTGCAATCAGCCAGAGGAAGATGGATACCGTGTGACCTCGCTTCCCCGTGGGATGTAAGGAACAGAACAAAGGAGGGCGCCTGGGGGCTCAATGGGTTAAAGCCTCTGCCTTCAGCTCAGGTCATGGTCTCAGGGTTCCTGGATCAAGTCCCCGAATCGGGCTCTCTGCTCAGCGGGGAGCCTGCTTCCCCCCTCTCTCTGTCTGCCTCTCTGCCTACTTGTGATCTCTGTCTGTCAAATAAATAAATAAAATCTTTAAAAAAAGAAAGAAAGAAATTCCCTGAACAGAAGACGCCATTTAAACCGCATTAGCGAAATGAAATGTACCTTAATTCATGTAGGTAAGTGAAACTTACGTTATTTCTTACAAATACCTCTGACAGGCAGAAAAGAAACACCAATGGTGACTACGGAGTAACACACAGCGTTGTTGAAACAGCGTTGCACACCAGAAACTAATACAACATCGTAGGCTAACTACAGGTCAATAAAAAATCCAAGTTAAGAAACGTCAGCCATCTTCCTAAAAATGTGTGATCTGATCAGTTTGAATCCACCCCTGCTGTCGCACACCCTCTCTGTAGTAGGATAAACAAATCTTGTTTTCAGTGTCTGAGCGGTCCTGTAGTGTCCCGCCCTGGAGCTCTGGATTAGCTCACAAACCATTCTTAAACGCACACTAAGCTCTTACTGAATACTATTTTACTGATCCAGCGGTTTTAGTTTTGCTACTTCTGGGTGGTTTTGTTTTCACAGTCTCAGTGTGCAGAAATATCCATTACTTGTTAAGAAACATTGCAAGTTGGACCGAGGAATCCATGTTTTCTTACAATTCCCCCAAACGACATCAACATGCAGCCAAAATCAAGAGCCCATGCCTTCTAACACTGTTGGGCCTCCCTAGAAGTAGAAAGCCATAACTCACCCTTAAAACATCTTCTCTAACATTGCACACACCACATAGGATAGCGTCTGTGGCAAGGCCACAGGGACGAGTTTCTGATTAAGAAAGACAGCATGAAAAAAAATTAAGAAAACTGGAGAATTTCAGTAACAACATAAACAACAGGATTTTAAAATTTAAAAAAAGCAAGTTGCCAAGGATCATAACTCACCAACCCAGATACCAAGTCTCCAAGTCTCCTGGACCAGCTGCTAGAGCAAGCAAACCCAGAAGTGGGGAGGGAAAGTCTACGCCCACCTGGGGCTGTTTATTCCTGCCTTGTTACTGACTAAGGTAGGCTCTAGAGGACCCTGTCACAATCAGAGGAAACACAGCTTCACCTGGGCCTTTGTACCTCAACTGTTTTTCTCCATGTAAACCTTTCTTCTTGGTCTGCCAATTATAGGGTGGTCCAGACCCAGCTTGGGATGTTGCAGGTCTTGGGGTATCTGGTCAAGGACCCCCAAGATAATTCATGGGGGGCAGTGCCAGAGGAAAAGCAGTTTTCCACTGATAATCTTGATTTCAGATTCAAGGTACCTACATGTACCATGAACCATGTAAGGTAAACACTCCGTGCGATCTACACCAGGGTCTAGCAAGATGCCTTTCCATCATAAGTAACTGTGGAATGACGCGACCATGGGTACTTCTGGCAGGTGACAGGCTATTTGGAGGCACTGCCTAGATTCTGCTCCCGGGGATCCCCAGGTTTGGGCACCACTGGAATCACCTGACTTCTCTCACACTGACCCATGACCTGCTCCCAGCTGCCGGCACCTTGCTCTCATCAATAGGGAGAGAGCTCTGGGGAGGATACGTAAAGGTAACTCTTCATAGTTCACAGATTACAGAAGAAAAAAAATAGGATCGTCTTCATAGATGCAAAAAGGGTAAATCTGGAAGACTCCATGTCTATTCATGCTCTTAGATGTGTCTTTGTAAATTAGGAAAGAAGGGAATTTTCTCAGCCCATTCGGAAAGAGCATTCTGGAAGGGCAGTCAAAACCTCCTAATGGAAAGATGCTGACCGAAAACCTTTTAGGATACAGGACAAACACGCCCTCCGTCGCCAATCTTACCTCAGTGCAGGGCTAAAACAGAAGCCAAATCGGTGGAATGAGAGAAAGGATTTGAAGACGCAAATTTGAAATTATATGCAATAATTTGATGTATCTGTGCAAACTCCCTCCCCGCAAATCTATGGAGAAAACCGTTAGGATTAATACCATAGAATGTACTTGAAAGTTGCTAAGAGAGTAGCTCTTCTGTGTTCACACACACACACACACACAAACACATACACACGCGCGTGCGCTCACAGAAGGAATGTATGGACGTAATGGAAGGGTGAGCTAATCCTGTGATGACAGTAGTTCTGCAAAATATTAATGTATCATCAACACCCCGTGCTTTTAAACAGACCCAGTGCCCATGTCGATTGTATCTCAATAAAGCTGGGAAAAAATGTCCCTAAGTTTTTAAAGAGTAACTTGAATATAAAAATCTGTGGGGGGGGGGGGGGGACAAGATGGCGGGGAAGTAGGAGGAGGCACCTTTTAAACCTGTACCCTAAAGTGAGCTGATTACCTACAAAAGAACTCCAATCACCCATGAAATCAGCCCAAGATCAGAATTATACACGTCTGGATCTCTACAGGGGGAGAAGACACCAGTGGGCAGGTAAAGTGGAGTGGGAACAGCAGACTGATATCGGAAGATAAATGAAAGGGGGAGGGAGCCACCAGAGGCAACTGGTTGGAAAGTAATACCCCTAATACGAGTGAGAGTGCCCTGCATCTGGGGACCAGCATTAACTTAGAGACTGGTTGAAAGCACTCCAAAAGAGCAAAGGATCATGGGGGGGGGGGGGGCTGGGGGAATCGGGGCGGCTAGGGACAGGGGCTTAAGTCCCCGGTCCCAGGACAACCTCCCCTGGCACTGAGCCAGAGAGAGTGTGGCAAAGAAACCAGGTCTTGGTCCCTAAGCCGACAGCGTGCCTGAAAACGCGTGTGGGGTCCGGCTCCTGTGAGGGGCTGGGAGCCTCGCCAGATGACAGAACGCGCAAGCCCTGCTATACAGCCTAAAATGCGCGCGCCCCACATCCTCCCCTGAGAGAGGTACACAAGGCACTCTTTGACCCACGCCATTGTTTCAGAGCCTAAGATGCACGTCCCAAACACTCCCCTGAGAGAGGTGCACAAAGGCCCAGCCTGGTGCTTTTGGATCTGTGCCCCATTCTCAGAGCCTGAGACGCGTGCGCAACCCACAGCCTCCCCTGAAAGACGTGTGCGCAAGCTGGGCGCTCTTAGAGGGACCAGGCACTCCCAGCCCGGGCGGGAAAATCTCAGTGTGCGATCGCTGCTTGGAACCTCTCTGGCGGTCTGGATCTGCGCAGACAGCCACCGCTGCTGTGGTTTTGGGTACAAGCAAAAGATCCTGTGTCCCCAGGGACTGTGACTTGGAACCTGCTCTGCCAGCCGCCAAGGGGGAACTTATTTGGGCTTTACAGCCAGACTGAGGCTTCTCTCTGAGAGGGAGGTCAGGGTGCAGTTTGTTTTCCTCTAAAACTACAAAAATCATCAAAAGCGGTCAAGGTGAGAGAAAAAAAAAAGTGAACAAACATAAAAACTACCAGAGAACAAAAGCCTGAAAAAAAACAGTTTCCTCAGAGCCCACCCCCTTGAGGGGGGCAGGAGGACTTAACTCAGGGAACATATTGACTGAAAACCCACGTGGCAGGCCCCTCCCCCAGAAAACCAACCAGGAAAGGAAAAAAAAAAAAAAAAGACTACACTACTTCATAGGACAACTTTTATTTTTAACTCGTTCCCACTATTCTGGTTCTTTTTTTTATATATAGATAATTTTTTAAGCTATTTACCATCACAGTGAGCTGTCCAGTACATCAAATTCCATAATAACCTGTTGAAAATAGAACTGCCCTATGACCCAGCAATTGCACTACTGGGTATTAAACCCTAAAGATACAAACATAGTGGTCCAAAGGGGCACGTGCACCCGAATGTTTATAGCAGCAATGTCCACAATAGCCAAACTATGGAAAGAACCTAGATGTCCATCAACAGATGAATGGATCAAGAAGATGTGGTATATATACACAATGGAATACTATGCAGCCATCAAAAGAAATGAAATCTTGCCATTTGCGACAACATGGATGGAACTACAGCGTATCATGCTTAGCGAAATAAGTCAAGTGGAGAAAAACAACTATCATATGATCTCCCTGATATGAGAAAGTGGTGATGCAACATGGGGGCTTAAGTGGGTAGGAGAAGAATCAATGAAACAAGATGGGATTGGGAGGGAGACAAACCATAAGTGACTCTTAATCTCACAAAACAAACTGATGGTTGCTGGGGGGAGGGGGGTTTGGAGAAGGGGGGTGGGGTTATGGACATTGGGGAGGGTATGTGCTTTGGTGAGTGCTGTGAAGTGTGTAAACCTGGCGATTCACAGACCTGTACCCCTGGGGATAAAAATACATGTTTATAAAAAAAAAATTAATAAAAAAAAGCAGCAAAAAAAAAAATTCCATAATAACCTTCTAACCTGAACTTTTTGATACATACACCTGTGTTTTTCTTTTGCATTTCTATTTTTTGAATTTATTTTTTTAATTTTAGTTTAGTTTTGTCTGGTTTATTCCTTTTTATTTTTATTTTCTAATATTCATATAGAGTTAAACTTCAAAGTAATCGCCTTTCCCCAGTCAATACTACCCCTATAGGTAAACCAATTTTTAATCCCCCTTTATCCTAGGAAAGTTGAGTCCTTTAACAAAGATATAAAGATACATCCAGGAAGAATCAAAACAACATACCTCGCCCACACTGAGAATTTATAACCACTCTCCCATCTTTTTCTTCCACCACTGTTTCTGTGTTTTTGTGTTTGTCCTGATAGTATATAAATCTTACACTTGGGGTTCTTTTTGACGAGGTTCTTCCTTTATTTGCATATATTTTTTTTTCTCTTGTCATATACTTTTATCAGTCTTTTTGTTTGTCTGTTTTTGTTTGTCTACTTCATAAATCTTATCTTGGGGCCCATTTGGGCTGAACCTTCTCTTTCATCTTCCCTTTCTTCCCCCCCCCCTCTTTTTCTTTATTTTTCTTTTCTTTTGTCTCTCGTATGGGTGGGGAATCCTGATTGCTCAGAAGTGTTCCAGGGTGCATCTTGACTGCACCATGGTCACTACATCTGTTCAGTCATCTCTCACCAAAATGACTAGGAGGAGGAATGCCCAAAAGAAAAAAAAATACAGAGGATGGACCTTCAGCAACAGAGCTAATGGCTATCAACATAGACAATATGTTGGAAAGAGAATTCAGGCTAATAATTATCCAGGTAATAGCTAGGTTGGAGAAAGCCACGGAAGACCAAATGGAATTGATTAGGGCTGAGCTGAAAGCGACCAGAGATGAAGTTCACAATGTTAGGGCAGAGCTAAAAGCTACCAGGGCTGAGTTCACAATGCTCTCAATAAGTTCCAATCTAATCTAAATTCTCTCAAAGCTAGGGTAACTGAGACAGAAGATAGAATTAGTGATCTGGAGGACAAACAGATAGAGAGAAAAGATCAGGAGGAAGCCTGGAACAAACAGCTTAGAAACCACGAAAACAGAATCAGGGAAATAAATAATGCCATGAGACATTCCAAAGTCAGCATTATTGGAATCCCTGAAGGGGAGGAGAAAGAAAGAAGTCTAGAAGATATAGTGGAACAAGTTCTTCATGAAAATTTTCCCAATCTCGTGAATGGAACCAGAGTTCATGTACTAGAGGCCGAACAGTCTCCACCCAAGATTATACATTCCAAAAAAAATCAAGGCACCTGAAAGTCAAATTGAGGAATCATAATTGTAGGTATAATCTCTTGAAAGCCACTAGGACAAAGAGGCTCCTTACTTACAGAGGAAAGCCCATCAGAATAACATCAGACCTGTCCACAGAGATCTGGCAAGCCAGAAAGGGCTGGCAAGATATATTCAGGGCATTCAATGAGAAGAACATGCAGCCAAGAACACTTTATCCAGCAAGACTGACATTCAAGATGGATGGAGAGATAAAGAGTTTCCAAGACTGGCAAGGCTTAAAAGACTATACAACCACCAAGCTGACACTGCAGGAAATATTAAGGGGGGCTCTATAAAAGAGGAAAAATCCTAAGAATAGCATTGAACAGAAATATAGAGACAATCTACAGAAAAAAAAAAGACTTCAAAGGTAACACAATGTCAATAAAAACATATCTATCAATAATCACTCTCAATGTGAATGGCCTAAATGTGCACATAAAATGGCACAGGGTTGCAGACTGGATAAAACGACAGGACCCATCCATATGTTGTCTACAAGAGACCCATTTTGAACCTAAAGATACACCCAGACTGAAAGTAAAGGGATGGAAAAGCATCTTTCATGCCAATGGGCCTCAAAAGAAGGCTGGGGTAGCGATTCTCATATCAGATAAATTAGATTTTAAACTAAAGACTGTAGTCAGAGATACAGAAGGACAATACATCATTCTTAAAGGGACTATCCACCAAGATGACCTAACAATTGTAAATATCTATGCCCCCAATATGGAAGCAGCCAACTACATAAGAAAATTGTTAATCAAGATAAAGAATCATATTGATATGAATACATTAATGGTAGGAGATCTTAACATGCCTCTCTCAGAAAGAGACAGATCATCGAAGCAGAAAATCAATAAAGAAACAAAAGCATTGAATGACACGCTGGACCAGATGGACCTCATAGATATATACAGAACATTCCACCCTAAAACAACAGAATACTCATTCTTCTCAAGTGCACACGGAACCTTCTCAAGAATAGACCACATACGGGGTCACAAATCAGGACTCAACCGATACCAAAAGACTGAGATAATTCCCTGCATATTCTCAGATCACAATGCTTTGAAACTGGAGCTCAATCACAAGGAAAAGTTCAGAAGGAACTCAAACATCTGAAAGCTAAAGACCACCTTGCTTAAGAATGCTTGGATCAACCAGGAGATCAAAGAAGAACAATTCATGGAAACCAACGAGAATGAAGACACTTCGGGCCAAAACCTATGGGATACAGCAAAGGCAGTCCTAAGGGGGAAATACATAGCCATCCAAGCCTCCCTCAAAAAAATTGAAAAATCCAGAACACAGCAGCTGTCTCTACACCTTAAAGAACTGGAGAATCAACAACAAATCAAACCAACTTCACACATAAGAAGGGAAATAATCAAGATTAGAGCTGAGATCAATGAGGTAGAAACCAGAGATACAGTAGAACGTATCAATGAAACTAGAAGCTGGTTTTTTTGAAAGAATCAATAAGATCAATAAACCATTGGCCACACTAATCCAAAAGAAAAAAGAGAAAGCCCAAATTCATAAAATTATGAATGAAAAGGGAGAGATCACAACTAACTCCAAGGAAGTAGAAACAATCATCAGAAGTTATTATCAACAGTTATATGCCGATAAGCTAAGCAACCTGGATGAAATGGATGCATTCCTGGAAAACTATAAACTCCCAAAATTGAACCAGGAAGAAATTGAAAACCTGAATAGACCAATATCTAGTAACGAGATTGAAGCAGTGATCAAAAACCTCCCAAAAAACAAGAGCCCAGGACCTGACAGACCCCATGGGGAATTCTACCAAACTTTCAAAGAAGAAATAACACCTATTCTCCTGAAGCTGTTTCCAAAAATTGAAGCAGAAGGAAAACTTCCAGACTCTTTCTATGAAGACAGCATTACCCTGATCTCCAAACCAGGCAAAGACCCTACCAAAAAGGAGAATTTCAGACCAATATCACTGATGAATATGGATGCTAAGATTCTCAACTAGATCCTAGCAAACAGCACATTAAAAATATTATCCACCATGACCAGGTGGGATTCATCCCTGGGCTACAAAGATGGTTCAACATTTGCAAATCAAGCAATGTGATAGAACAAATTAATATGAGAAGAGAGAAGAACCACATGGTCCTCTCAATCGATGCAGAAAAAGCATTTGACAAAATCCAGCATCCGCTCCAGATTAAAATGCTTCAAAGTATAGGGATAGAGGGAACATTCCTGAACTTCATCAAATCTATCTATGAAAGACCCACAGCAAATATCACCCTCAATGGGAAAAAGCTTGCAGCCTTCCCATTGAGATCAGGAACACGACAAGGATGCCCACTCTCACCACTCTTGTTCAACATAGTATTAGAAGTCCTAGCAACAGCAATCAGACAACAAAGAGAAATAAAAGGTATCCAAATTGGCAATGAAGAAGTCAAACTCTCTCTCTTCGAGATGACATGATTTTTTATATGAAAAACTCAAAAGACTCCACCCCCAAACTACTAGAACTCATAAAGCAATTCAGCAACGTGGCAGGATACAAAGTCAATGTACAGAAATCAGTGGCTTTCTTATACACTAATGATGAAAATACAGAAAGGGAAATTAGAGAATTGATTCCATTTACTATAGCACCAAGAACCATAAGATAGCTGGGAATAAACCTAACCAAAGAAGTAAAGGATCTGTATTCGAGGAACTACAGAACACTCATGAAAGAAATTGAAAAAGACACAAAAAGATGGAAGACCATTCCATGCTCTTGGATCGGAAGAATAAACATTGTTAAAATGTCTATACTGCCTAGAGAAATCTATACTTTTAATGCCCTTCCAATCAAAATCCCACCGGTATTCTTCAAAGAGCTGGAGCAAATAATCCAAAAATTTGTATGGAGCCAGAAGAGACCCCGAATCACTAAGGAAGTGTTGAAAAACAAAAATAAAACTGGGGGCATCACACTACCTGATTTCAAGCTTTACTACAAAGCTGTGATCACCAAGACAGCATGGTACTGGCATAAAAACAGACACATAGACCAGTGGAACAGAGTAGAGAGCCCAGATATGGACCCTCAACTCTATGGGCAAATAATCTTCGACAAAGCAGGGAAAAGTATACAGTGGAAAAAAGACAGTCTCTTCAATAAATGGTGCTGGGAAAACTAGGCAGCTAGATGTAGAAGAATGAAACTTGACCATTCTCTTACACCGTACACAAAGATAAACTCAAAATGGATAAAAAACCTCAACGTGAGACAGGAATCCATCAGAATCCTAGAGGAGAACATAGGCAGTAATCTCTTCGATATCAGCCACAGCAACTTCTTTCAAGATATGTCTCCAAAGGCAAAGGAAACAAAAGCGAAAATGAACTTTTGGGACTTCATCAAAATCAAAAGCTTCTGCACAGCAAAGGAAACAGTCAAGAAAACAAAGAGGCAACCCACGGAATGGGAGAAGATATTTGCAAAGGACAGTACAGACAAAAGGTTGATATCCAGGATCTATAAAGAACTCCTCAAACTCAACACACACAAAACAGATAATCATATCAAAAAATGGGCAGAAGATATGAATAGACACTTTTCCAATGAAGACATATAAATGGCTTTCAGACACATGAAAAAATAAATAAATTTTTAAAAAATACGCAATGTGAAAAAGTTTCTTCAATAAATCGTGCTGGGAAACTTGGACAGCTACATGCAAAAGAAGGAAACTGGACCACTTTCTCACACCATACCCACAAAAACAAATTGAAAAATGGACTGAAGACCTACATGTGACAGCTAAAACCATAAAATTCCTAGAAGAAAACATAGGCAGTAATTTTTTCTCACATCAGCCACAGAAGCATTTTTCTAGACCCGTCTCCTGAGGTAAGGGAAATAAAACCAAAATGAAACCATTGGGACTACATCAAGAAACCATGGGACTGGGACTGGGACTACATCAAGATAAAATGGTTCTGCACAGCACGGGACACCATCAACAAAGCAAAAAACGTACTGAATGGAAGAAGATATGTGCAAATGACATATCTAATAAGAGATTACCATCCAAAATAGATAAAGAACGTAAACAATAAAACACCAAAAAAAAAAAAAACCCAAAAAAACAAAAAAAAATCTGATTAAACAGGTAGAAGACAGGAATAAACATTTCTCCAAAGAGGATGTGCAGATGGTCCACAGACCCAGGAGAAGGGGCTCATCGTCACTCAGCATCAGGATACGCCAATCAAACCACAATGAGAGACCACTTCACACCTGTCAGAACAGCCAGAATCAAAAAGGCCAGAAGTGACAAGTGTGGCAAGCATGTGGAGAAAAAGAAGTCTTTGTGCACCGTTGGTGGGAATGCAAGATGGTGCAGCCACTGTGCATGACTGCACAGCGGTGCCGCAGAAATTAGAACTAGAGTCACCGCATGGTCCAGTAATAGCACGCTTTGAGCATTTACCCAAAGAAAACAAAAACGCCAATTTGAAAATATATGTGCAGCCCTGTTTATTGAATTATTATTATTATTATTATTATTATTGCTGTTGCTGTTGTTGTTGTAGTAGCCAATATATGGAAGTAACAAGAGTGTCTGCTGATAGATGACATGGTAGAGAAGATGTGGTGTGCACGCACACACACAGACATGCACACGAGCGTGCACACACACATGCACATGCACACACACACACAAGAATATTACTTGGCCATAAAGGATGAGCTCTCACTATTTGCAACAACATAGATGGAACTGGAGGGTTTGGTGCTAAGTCAAGTCAGTCAGAGAAAGACAAACGCCGTATGATTTCACTTGTATGTGGAATTGAAGAAATAAAACAAATAAACAAAGGGAAAAAAGAGATAAACCAAAAAACAGACTCTTAACCATGGAGAATTAAGGGTTGCCAGAGGGGAGGTCAGTGGAAGGAATGGGATAAGGAACACACTGACCACCGTGAGCACTGGGAAATGTACAGAATTGTCGAATCACTATTTTGTGCACCTGAAAACAACGTAACCCTGTGTGCTAATTATACTTGGATTTAGTAAATAACAACTGAACCTTAAGGAAGGACGTCCTATGCAAAATGGCAAGAAAACTATAAAGTAACTAGAAACAAATCTAATAAAAGATTATAAGCCTTACCAGACAAAGTATTAATTTCTATTGACAGACATATAAAAATGTAAGAAATGAAGAATTATGTTAAGTTTTTGTATGGGAATGATCCTTATTATGAAGACGTTCATACTCTCCATACAGATCTCTATATTCAGTACATTGCTAACAAAATCCCAACAAAAATTTCTATTTCAAAATATAATTCTAAAGTGCATGTGGAAAACGGGGGGCGGGGTTAGTGTAAACCAAGCCACTCCCAGAGCACAACACAGTGTGGGAAAGGGACGGTGACTGAATCGGACCTACCTCACAAAGATCTGATTTAAAAGCTACAGTATCTTTCCTTCCCTTCCCCTCTGTTCATCTGTTTTGTTTCTTAAATTCCACATGAGTGAAATCCTATGTATGTGTCTTCTCTGGCTGACTACTTCGCTTAGCACATTACCCTCCACATCCACCACATCGTTGCAAATGAGAAGATCTCCTTCTTTCTGTTGGCGGAGAAATGTTTGCTGTCTACGTACACCACATCTTCTTTATCCATTCATCTGTGGGAGGCAAAACCTAAGAGATGCTGAACTCTAGGAAACAAACTGAGGGTGGCTGGAGGGGGCAGGGGGATGGGGAACCTGGGGGACGGGCATTAAGGAGAGCACTGGATGGAATGAGCACTGGGTGTTCTATGCGAATGATGAATCACTGAATTCTACCCTTGAAACTAATAATACAGTGTGTGTTAACTAAATTGATTTTATTTTAAGATTTTATGTATTTATTTGACAGACGGAGATCACAAGTAGGCAAAGAGGTAGGCAAAGAGAGAGGGAGAAGCAGACTCCCCTCCGAGCAGAGCCCAATGTGGGGCTCAATCCCAGGACCCTGAAATCATGACCCGAGCCAAAGACAGATGCTTTAACCCACTGAGCCACCCAGGCACCCCAACTAAACTGAATTTAAGTAAACAATCAAAAATAAAAGCTACAGTGGTTAAGACTTCTGGGCACATGGATGGACAAATGAATCGAAGGAACAGAAGAGCCCAGAGGCACAGGTGGTCAGTATAAAACTCTGCTTCATAACACTGGTGGGGTAGACAAACTATTTATTAAATGGAGCTAGTAGTTTTTTAACACAAAATAAAAAAATATAGATCCCTTCTCCCTATCCTGGAGAAAAGCCATTACAAATGGATGAATACTTCTGTGTGAAAAGCAAAACTATTACATTTTAAAAGACAATGTAAGGGCGCCTGGGTGGCTCAGTGGGTTAAGCCGCTGCCTTCGGCTCAGGTCATGATCTCAGGGTCCTGGGATCGAGTCCCGCATCGGGCTCTCTGCTCAGCAGGGAGCCTGCTTCCTCCTCTCTCTCTCTCTGCCTGCCTCTCTGCCTACTTGTGATCTCTCTCTCTGTCAAATAAATAAATA
>NC_081573.1:11114295-11293033 GCF_022355385.1 Mustela nigripes | reverse complement strand
ATCAGTGGGTTAAGCCGCTGCCTTCGGCTCAGGTCATGATCTCAGGGTCCTGGGATCGAGTCCCGCATCGGGCTCTCTGCTCAGCAGGGAGCCTGCTTCCTCCTCTCTCTCTCTCTGCCTGCCTCTCTGCCTACTTGTGATCTCTCTCTCTGTCAAATAAATAAATAAATAAAATCTTTAAAAATAAAATAAAATAAAATAAAAGACAATGTAAAACATCTGTATGTTGAGCATTTCTTCATGAGTCTGTTAGGAAAAGTGTCTACTAGCCATCAGGGAAATATAAATCAAAACCACACCGAATCCCACCTCACACCGATCAGAATGGCAAAGATCAATAAGACAGGAAACAAGGTGTGTTGGTGAGGATGCGGAGAAAGGGAAAGCTTCTTACACTGTTGGTGGGAAGGCAAGTTGGCGCAGCCACTTTGGAGAACAGTGTGGAGATCCCTTAAGAAATTAAAAATACAGCTTCCCTATGACCCTGCCATTGCACTACTAGGGATTTATTCCCAAAATATAGATGCGGTATAAAAGGGGGGGACCTGCACCCCAATGTTCATAGCAGCGATGTCCACAACAGACAAACCGTGGAAAGAGCTGAGATGCCCTTCAACAGATGAATGGATAAAGAAGATGTGGTCCGTATATACTGTGGAATATTCCTCAGCCATCAGGAAGGATGGATACCCACTATCTGCATCGACATGGACAGGACTGGAGGGGATTATGCTGAGTGAAGTCAGTCAGGCAGAGTCAATGATCATGTGTGGGACATAAGGAAGAACATGGAGGACCACAGGGGAAGGAAGGGAAAACTGAAGGGGGCAGAAATCAGAGATCGAGACAAACCAGGAGAGACTCTGGACTCCGGGAAACAAACTGAGGGTTTCGAAGGGAGGGAGTAGGGGGAGAGGGTAACCGGGTGATGGGAACGTGGCGGGGGGGGGGGGGGGGGGGCACGTGTGGTGATGAGCGCCAGGTGGTACACGGAACTGATGAATCATGGAACACGACATCAAATGCTAATGACGTGCTATGAGCGGCTAACTGAACATAACAGCGCAAAAATATCTACTAGAGAACCCAGATAGTGTAGCTAGTGTTCGCCCATGAGACTCTTGAAGACAGGATACGGTCTCACATCATTCATCCCTAACATGCAGCCCTGGGACCACGACACACGTCCTTGCCGAAAGGGAAGAAGGAAGGAGGACGCTACGTGGAGGGAAATGCGGGGTCGGCTGAGCATGGCCATCGGCAGCAGGAGATGGACTTGAAGGTTGAACGTGACCTCCAGACCGAGAGAGGGCCGGGAGCCGGGGCTGACATGAGCGCAGGAGCCGCTGAATGAGGAGCAAGGCACCGGCTGAATGTGGGCCTGGGATGGCTTCTCTGACCTCTGGGAGGACCTCTTTTGGTTGTAAGAAAAAAAATAAATCAGATTCAACATTAAGAAAAAAAATTAGAATTTACTGACTTGTGAGCTGAAGTATGGCACAGAGAAATCCAGACACTGTGACAGTGACATCAGCGTTCAATTTGTTCCTAACGGGAATGCTTCTGGCCTGACTCCAAAAATGCTCCATCCAGTGCCTCTGGGCAGCTCCCGGTCCACCTCCCACCAGGCTCAAGGACAGCGGAGAGACCGCCGGTCTCACCCCCATGGGACGAGCTCAAAGGATACGGACTCTGAGTGAGCTGATGTGAGTCCTACGCTAATCCGAGGAACGGAAGTTGCACTCAGAGATAAAATACAGTAGTGATGGGATGCCTGGGGGGCTCAGTCAGTTCGGCGTCTACCTTCGGCTCAGGTCATGATCTCAGAGTCCTGGGATTGAGTCCCGCATTGGGCTCCCCACTGAGCGGGGAATCTGTTTCTCCTCTTCCTCTGCCCTTCCCCCCTGCTCATTCTGTCTCTTTTTCTCTCTCTACCTCTCAAGTTAATAAGGTCTTTAACAAAATACAGTGGTGGCTCCAGGGAGAGATCAATGCCAGCCAAACAGCACAGAGCGGGCAGTACTGGCTCTTGGGCGGCAGGAGGCAAGTGGGCAAGGGGCTTACATCACTACAGATGCCCCAGACCCCAGCCATCTCTGGAAGGAGAGAGACCCCAGGCCTCTTGGGGGAAGTCCCGAGACGCACACCTGGATATTCCTCATCCTTTCAGAGAACGTTCACGGGGCGACTGCCGTGAGTGCCCCACAGCGCCAGGTGCTGAGCGAAAAATAAGAGAACAATCAGACGGGGCCAGCTTATACTTTAGTGGGGAGCCACAGACATTAACCAAGTCATCGGCCACACGCAGTTAAAAGTGTAACTGAACAGACACTTTTCCATTGCGGACCCAGCTGGACAACGGATGCACAAAAAGGCGCGGGCATCCCCGGTCATGCAAGTGGAAACCACGGTCAGAGCACGGAAGTGCTGAGTCACTCCACGGCACACCCAAAACTAACAGAACCCTGTACCTTAGCAAACCTGAATTCAAACAAAAACTTTGAAAAAAAACACAGTAAGGAGTGGCCTCACCCCTGTTGGAATGGCCACAGTCAAACACACAAGAGGCAAGCTTTGGCGAGGACGTGGTGGAAACAGAGCCCTCGTGCTCTGTTTGCAGGATGTAAGCTGCTGTGGCCGCTGGGGAAAGTGGTGCAGAGGTTCTGCAGGATGTTAAAAATATGGCCTAGCAACTTCATGGCTCGATTTCCACCCCATGGCAATGAGAACAGGATAACCAAAGGTTGTGCACACGCCTGTGTTTATTGAAGCCCTGATCACAATCGCCAAAATAGGGCAACAAGCTGAGTGCCTGCCGACAGCTGAATGGAGAAAGATGTGATTGTGTACCACAGAGTATTATTCAGTCATGACGAAGGAAAACATACTTACTAAAAAAATTGCAAAAAATACTTATACTCAAAATTGTTTATTTATTTGAAATTCAAATTTAACTGGGTGGCTTGATTTCTTATTTGCGAAAGCAGGGACACCACTTCCATGGGAACCAAACATTGACCATAAACAGACATATGGTTCACACTCCTCTAGGAGGAACAGAACCCACTGCACTCAAGACAGTGTTACTGAGTGGCAGCGGGACACAAGACGGCTATCACAGAGACAGAGGTGCCATTGCTCAAACAGGGGAACCACACAGGAGAAATTCAGTTCCCGGCACCTGAGGTGCCTAATCACAGATCTGATAGGGCTGTCCAGCAGAGGGCTGAATGAAGGGGGCGGGAATCCCCGAGAGGTCATGGGGTGCAGGTTCCCCTTCTCTGAACACACACGCGCCCCAGGGCGGCCTTCACTTCCTTGTTCCGCAGGCTGTAGATGAGGGGGTTGAGCATGGGGGTCACCAGGGTATAGGACAGGGACACCACCTGCTTGCTCTCGGGGGAGTAGCTGGCCTTGGGACGCAGGTGGATGACCCCCGTAGTGCCGTAGAACAGAACCACCACCATGAGATGGGAGGCGCACGTGGACAGGGCCTTGCGGCGACCGGTGGCGGAAGGCATGCGGAGCACAGTGGCCAGGATCTTGCCGTAGGACGTGGCTATCAGACAGAAGGGAACAATCATGACCAGCACTGTGGCTGCCAACACACTGGCCTCGAAGACGCTGGTGTCCGCACACACCAGGCTGAGCAGGGGGGCGATATCACAGAAGAAGTGGCGGATGCCACGGGGCCCACAGAAGGGGAAGCTGAACAGCCAGACGGTGAAAACCAGTGACACGGGGACTCCGGCCAGCCAGCACGTGGCGGCCAACAGGTGGCAGAGCCGGGGGCTCACCAGGGCGCCATAGCGCAGGGGCCTGCAGATGGCCACGTGGCGGTCCCAGGCCATGGCGGTCAGGAGGAAGCACTCGGACGTGACGCACGACAGCACCAGGAGCAGCTGCAGGGCGCAGCTCGCGGGGGACATGCCCTGCCCCGGCCGCAGCAGGGTCACCAGCAGCCGGGGCACAATGTCCAGCGAGAAGCAGATCTCCAGCAGGGCCAAGTGGCGCAGGAAGAAGTACATGGGCGCGTGCAGGGCCGGGTCCAGGGCGCTCAGCAGCACGATGAGCGCGTTGCCCAGCAGCGTGAGCAGGAACATGGCCAGGAAGAGCGCCGCGAGCAGCGGCCGCAGCGCGGGCACGTGCGCGAAGCCCAGCAGGACCAGGTCATGGGGTGCGCAGCTCCAGTTGGCGCAGGGTGGGGCTTCAGGGGCGCCCGGGGGAGCCCCGGCGATCGGCATGGACCTGGGTGGGCGCAGGAGCTCTGGGAGTGGAAGAGGTAAGGAGAGGCCATGAAGGACAGAGCTGGGTCTACGCAGGTTCTGTCTCCCCGAAGTGCGCTGCACAGAGCAGGGGAGGCATCTTATCCGAAGGCAAATCAGCGCCGGCCACACACGGGTCCTCCTTGAATGCCCTCCATGAGCCTGGGAGGAGATCCCAGGGCCTCAGGAGGCCCACCCACCTTCTGACCTCTTCTCCATGCAGCTACATCCACAATGCCTGGTTCTGTCTCAGGGCCTTTGCACTTGCTTTCCTACTGCTTGAGATACTTTTCCCTCGGATGTTTATGCAACTGTTTCCTTCTCTTGCTAAAAATGTGAACTCAGGGCACCTGGGTGGCTCAGTGGGTTAAAGCCTCTACCTTCGGCTCAGGTCATGGTCTCAGGGTCCTGGGATCAAGCCCCGCATCAGGCTCTCTTCTCAGCAGGGAGCCTGCTTCTCCCTCTCTCTCTCTCTGCCTGCCTCTCTGCCTACTTGTGATCTCTGTCTTTCCAAAAAAAAATAAATAAAATCTTTTAAAAAATAAAATAAAATAAAAATTAAAAAATATGAACTCAGATGCCCCTTACCATCAGACAGCCCTCCCTCAATGAGCTGGTTTCAGATGTCTTCTCCACAACACGCACGTGCCCCAGCCACTCTCTAAGACATCCTGTCATCCCTAAAGCACACCGAAAGTAGCCTGGTTTACTTTCTTACTTGTCTGTGGTCTAACTGCTGCACTCAGAGGGCCATATCCATGGCATATTTCTGCCTGCTTTGGGGGCTGTGTCTGCAGCATGGGAAGGAGTGGCTGGCACATAGTAGGACTCCAGAAAGTTGGGTCTGTTACAAGTTTGAGTCTCCTCTGTCAACAGACAAAAGTGGGTACTTTCTCCCCACAAAATAATTTCTCTTCCGTTTGGCTCAAGTCTGTTTTCTCTCTCTCTCTCTTTTTTTTTTTTTTTTTTACATGTTGGTTTTGACCATCCAAATCAGTGGTTCTCAACTGGGAATGATTCAGTCTCCCCTCGCCCACTGGGGGGCTGTGTAATGGTGACATTTTGAGTTGTTATAATTGAGGTCCTACTGGTGTCCAGTTGGTCAAAGATAAGGATGCTGTTCAATGTCCTACAATGCCCAGAATTAGACCCCCCCATGTGCCACCAAAACGGAAGGAGTCTAACTCCAATGTCAGTAGGGCCAAGGCTGAGAAACTCTGATATAAATTGATTTCAGGATCCACTAATAGGTCATGACCTGCAGTTTGAAAAGAAAGCCCAGGCTCGTAGGAGCTGTGGGACGTATTGATAAGAAATTAGGGTACATGGTACATATAAAAAAAAATGGGCAGAAGATATGAACAGACACTTCTCCAATCAAGACATACAAATGGCTATCAGACACATGAAAAATGTTCATCATCACTAGCCATCAGGGAGATTCAAATTAAAACCACATTGAGATATCACCGTACACCAGTTAGAATGGCCAAAATTAGCAAGACAGGAAACAACACGTTTTGGAGAGGATGTGGAAAAAGGAGAACCCTCTTACACTGTTGGTGGGAATGCAAGTTGGTGCAGCCACTTTGGAGAACAGTGTGGAGATTCCTTGAGAAATTAAAAATAGAGCTTCCCTATAACCCTGCAATTGCACTACTGGGTATTTACCCCAAAGATACAGATGTAGTGAAAAGAAGGGCCATCTGTACCCCAATGTTCATAGCAGCAATGGCCACGGTCACTAAACTGTGGAAAGAACCAAGATGCCCTTCAACAGGCAAATAAATAAGGAAGATGTGGTCCAAATACACTATGGAGTATTACGCCTCCATCAGAAAGAATGAATACCCAACTTCTGTAGCAACATGAACAGGACTGGAGGAGATTATGCTGAGTGAAATAAGTCAAGCAGAGAGAGTCAAGTATCATATGGTTTCACTTATTTGTGGAGCATAACAAATAGCATGGAGGACAAGGGGAGATGGAGAGGAGAAGGGAGTTGAGGGAAATTGGAAGGGGAGGTAAACCATGAGAGACTATGGACTCTGAAAAACAATCTGAGGGTTTTGAAGAGGCGGGGGGTGGGAGGTTGGGGGAACAGGTGTGGGTATTAGAGAGGGCACTGATTGCATGGAGCACTGGGTGTGGTGCAAAAACAATGAATACTGTTATGCTGAAAAGAAATAAAAAATTAAAAAAAAAGAAATTAGGGTATATGGGCATCTGGGTGGCTCAGTGGGTTAAGCCTCTGCCTTCGGCTCAGGTCATGATCTCAGGGTCCTGGGATCAAGCCCCACATTGGGCTCTCTGTTCGGAGGGGAGTCTGCTTCTCCCTCTCTCTCTCTGCCTGCCTCTCTGCCTACTTGTGATCTCTGTCAAATAAAGAAATAAAATCTTTAAAAAAATAAATAACTAAAATAAAAAACGCTTCTCATTGGGGCCTCTGGGGGACTCAATGGGTTAAGTATCTGCCTTCAGCTCAGGTCATGATCCCAGGGTGCTGGCATCAAGTCCCACGTCGAGCTCCCTGCTGGGCGGGGAGCCTGCTTCTCCCTCTCCCACTCTCCCTGCTTCTGTTCCCTCTCTCACTGTGTCTCACTCTGTCAAATAAATAAAATCTTTAAAAAACAATGGATTCTTATTTAAGAAGAAAGGCACACTAGGACCTCCTTTTGTTTGAGCTATGTGCAAGGCTGGGAAACATTGCTTTAGAACATGGCAAAAAGGTCCCTTCCTCTCTCTCTCTGCCTGCCTCTCTGCCAACTTGTGCTCTCTGTCAAATAAATTAAAAAAAAATTTTTTTAATCTTAAAAAAAAAGAATACAGCAAAAAGGAACAAAACTCTGGCAGGTGCATAAAACCTCTGACCACTCAAGACTGGACGGGTTTGTATAAAAGACTCAGCAGTTTGCCGGATTCCTGCCTGGAGTGTCCCTTTCCTGGACTGTAGAAAGCTTTTGCGGGAAGCAAAGGGCCTCATTTTTACACAGTTTTGGGGGAAATTCTCTTCCTCATGCAACCACTACACCTCCTGGACCTGCGACGGCCTCCCCGCTAGCCTGCCCATCCCCCTCTCTGCTCAACACCCACCATGTCCCCGCTCAGCAATGTCCACTCCCCGCCTGTGAAATTCCTGTCATTGTCTCTGTCTGCCCAGGAAGGACACAGGTAAAGCTTCAGGTCCACAGCTATGCCCAGCGAGGGAAAGGGGGACTGATTTTGTGTGCGCCAAGCACTTCCACAGGACTTTGTACCGGGCAAAGTTTCAAGCACATTACTCGTGCATGGACCCCACACAATAGTGACAAACTAGGTCCCCGAGTAACCATGAAGTACCAGCCCGCACCCCCACAACTCACAGGGGAACATACAGCCAGTGTCCAAACCTCGGCCAGAACAGGTCACCCTGTTCCTGCTTCCCAGAAGGGTGTCCACACTTGCTTACAAACTGGGGCTATCAGTCATAACACATTGAACACAGAGAGACAGACACAGAGACAGAGAGAGACACAGAGAAATCATTAACCCCCTGGAAAACTTCTAGGGGGACAGTGAGGCCACAAGGAGGAATCTGGCCACAGGTCTCCTGCAATAGTAAGAACATTCTGAATCTGGGAAAGGCTCATAAGTTCTTCAACGAGGCCCACAAAATAGGCAAAGTTCAAGCAAAACCTCTTGATGACCCTCTCAGAGGGCAAGGACCATCTCTGCCCCGGGCCCTTTGAAGCCCCCAGTACCTGCTGCAGCACCCGGCACGTGGAGGTGAGTTCACTATGTGGCAGTGCCCTCACTGGATTATTCCTCCCACAATGGGCTTCCCAGACAATGGCTGTCTGCTTCCCTCCCCTGCCCCAGACACGTCAGGGCTGATCCGAGCAGAGGGTGCAGAGTGACAAGTGCCTCTGTTAACGACCCAGCACCTCCCCCCATGCAGCCCCACATCTCCTAGGATGCTCGCCCCTGGGCAGGAAAGGAAGCATCTGGCTGGAAAAGTTTCCCCTAACTGAGGTTTTGTGCAGACCGCACTAATGGCGGAGAGCTTGCTCCTGCGCTTAGCGCTGAGCTCCCCCACCAGACATGGAGCAGCCCCGAGCCAGAGCTGGGGAAGCTGTGTAACCTCGGGCAAGTGGCTTAGCCGGGACGAGGTCACCCCCAGATGTTTCAGGGAGCTGACCAGAAAACAGCCAGATGGAGACTTCTGCCTCCAGCTCTGCCATCAACTAGCTGTGTGCATCCCCAGACCTCACTGAGCCTCTGTTTCCTTGCCTGCCAGCTGATGGCATCTACCCCATAAGACTGCTGTGAGAATTCCCTGAGATCGTAGACGACAGTCGGGACACAGGGAACATTCAATAACTGACAGCAGTGACCATCTGCCTCATCGCCACCATGATTATCACCAACCTCTTCATCACCCGCTGTCATCACCATCATCATCACCTTCATCACCACCAACATCATCATCACCACCATCATTGTCACCAACACCATCATCACCAGTATCATTGTCACCATCACTGTCACCATCGTCACCATTACCACCATCATCACCACCATCGTCATCACCATCGCCATCATCATCATCACCATCATCGTCACCACCATCCTCACCATCAGAGAATGATGGTCACGGGGCACCCCAGCCCCCTCTTCCCCTGCAGCCTGGAGCCCTTTCCTTCACAGAGGACCCACTGACCTGCTTCTTGGTCTACCTGGAACTGAGGACAAAGCTCTGACTCTCCCCCTTGATCCAGGAGCTCCCAGGGACGACTGGGATTTCAGGAACCGGAGACTTCAATCTTTGGTTCTGGCCACACAATGAGAGCCGTGAGGACTGAACCCACAGAGAATTCTGCTCATTACCAAATTGGCACCTGTGTGCTCCAGGTGGAGGCAGAGGGAGCTGGGGAGCGAGGAGTCTCTGCTTCTCTGAAGGCTGTAGTTTCTACTACATTCCCTCTTCCTGGACTTCTCCAACCTGTGTTCCTTCTGACCTCTTGCTTTCAGAATGTTCCAGAGAGGCTGAATACTGCCTCCTCCTACCACCCACATATGCTCTTCATCTTGGCATTCAAGGCCCCCTGAAATCTGTCTCTGCCATCTCCCTGTCTTCATGTCTTACTGTGTCCTCGCCGCATGTCCCCCACAGCCCCACAACTCTGGGTTATGTCAGGAGAGCCAACGTAAGCTCCATGTTTCTGACTTGTGTTTTTTCCCATATGGCTGCCATGCTTCGATCACAGAAGTAAAAATAGCCAAACTATCGAGGGGTTGGGTATGTGGGCTCTGCCATCAGAATTCCACCCCGTATGCTTGGATGAAGGGCTTGAGCCCTTTGACTCAGTTTCCCCTTCTGGAAACAGGGTGATTTTAGAAGAGTACCTGCCTCCCTATGTTGCCAGCACAGGTGATGACCAAGGATCCACACAACCCTGCTTCCAGGGGACTAGCACCAGGGCCAGCAGTAGATATTCTCTGGTCCCAGGAGCCTGCACATCTAACCACATCGCCCCATCTGCAGGGCCCCCATTAGCTCACATCTTAATGTGCACACTGGATATGTGTTTGCAGAGTGAGCAAGTGAGCACTTTTACCAGTGGCGAGTCAGCTTCGTAAGTCAGACAGCATTCAGCATAGGACAGAGCAAAGAATAGCAGCATCTTGGGATGGAAGGATAAGCCAAGTTTCCCATACATCCCTGTGTCCATTTCCCTTCCTCCTTCCCTCTCTGTCCATTTCTGCAAACACATCTGCATCCTGTCTGCACTGGAATCAATGTTGTTGCGTCTGCATCTCTCTCTGTCTCCGTGTCTGTACTGATAGACAGTTATCAGGTAGATTCCACGGATAAAAGTTAAATCCTACAGCGTGTGTCTTTGTTGGCTTCTCTGATTTATCGCAAAGCCCTCTGGGTCTACCCATGTTGTCATAAATGGCTCTGGGACCTGAGTGACTGCACATGACCGTAATGCATCTCTCATGGGTAACTGTATGTTACCTGACTTGTTGGTGCCCCACCTTCTTGTGGTTAAGTGTGTAAAGGAAGGATCACGGGACTAGCTACCTGAGAAGCATAGTCTGTACCTTGCAAGTGTAAAGTCCTTATAACAGACTCTGTGTGTGGTGTTAGCTGTTGTGTCTGAGTGACAATGAACACTCTACACTCAATGGTCATCCAAAAAACAAGCAAACAAAACCCAAAAAACAAAACATGAAAGTCCATGCCTGACACGTCTTATTTACGCCATCTTGACAGCAACTGTATTGGGTCAGCCTTTTGCCCTGTATCAGAGGTTGGCAAACTATGGCTCTTTGCCCACTGTCTATAGCCCTGGAGCAAAAAAGAGGGAAGGAAGGAAGGAATGAATCAAGGAAGGAGAGAGAGGAAGGAAAAGGAGGGAGAAAGGGAGATGGGGAGATAAAAAAAGTAGAGGGAGAGGGAGGAAGGGAGGGAGGAACATTGTTACATTATTAAATAAATGCTTGAAAATAAAATCAAAAGAAGAACATTTTGTTACACATGAGTATTATATACAATTTAAATCTCACTTAAAGGTTTGGGAACACAGCCTGTACCTCATTCATTCATGGTCTGTGGCTGCCTTCGGGCTATGATGACAGAGCTGAACAGTTACAACAGAGAGCACGGAGCTGCCAGAGTTGAAAATATTTACTCTCTGGCCCTTTATGGATAATGTGGTAGAATCTCTGACCTATGCATGGAAATTGGTGGAGACAAAATGCACCAAAAGGTGCACAGAAGGTCAGAGAGATGCGTACAAGAATGCACCAAAAGGTGCACAGAAGGTCAGAGAGTGATGCATACAAGACCTCAGTGCTAAGTGTCCAGCTCTGTTCCCAACCTCGCCAGGTACGCCAAGCACAGTGCACAACCCCAGAGCCCAGCCAGGGCATACAAGGCTGCAGCACAGACCTCGTGGTGTTGAAGGCTATCGGCGAGTGGGTTCAGGACCAAAGTGAGATGACATAGTTTGTGGAGCTTGGCATGGAGGCTCTGCAGCCCAGGGGACACAGGGACATGGCAGTAGCCACACCATATGAAAGAGCCATGGCCAGGTGGGAGCTGTGGAGCACAGTATGGAGTTCCCTTAAAAAGTTAAAAATAGGAGTGCCTGGCTGGCTCAGTGGGTTAAAGCCTCTTCCTTCTGCTCAGGTCATGATCCCAGGGTCCTGGGATCAAGCCCCACATTGGGCTCTCCGCTTGGCAGGGAGCCTACCTCCTCTCTCCCTGCCTGCCTTTCTGTCTACTTGTGATTTATGTCAAATAAATGAAATCTTAAAAAAAAAAAAAAAAGTTAAAAATAGAGCTACCCTATGACCCAGCAATTGCACTACTGGGTATTTACCCAAAGATACAGATGTAGTGAAAAGAAGGGCTATATGCACCCCAATGTTCATAGCAGCAATGTCCACAATAGCCAAACTGTGGAAAGAGCCAAGATGCCCTTCAACAGATGAATGGAAAAAGAAAATGTGATAGATAAATATACAGTGGAATACTATGCAGCCATCAAAAGAAATGAAATCTTATCATTTAAAACTACGTGGATTGGACTAGAGGGTATTGTGCTGAATGAAGTAAGTCAATCACTCTCTGATATGAGGAATAGGAGAGGTGGGGTGGTGGGTCATGGGGGTAGAGAAGGAAAAAATGAAAGAAGATGGGACTGGGAAGGAGACAAACCATAAGAGATTCTTAATCTCACAAAACAAACTGAGGGTAGCTTAAGGGGTGGTGAGACAGGGACAGGATGACTGGGTGATGGACATTGGGGAGGGTAGGTGTTATGGTGAGTGCTGTGAATTGTGTAAGACTGATGATTCACAGACCCGTACCCCTGGAGCATATAATACCTTATATGTTAATGAAAATTTAAAATTGTTTTTTTTAACTAAATTTATTTATTTTCAGCATAACAGTATTCATTATTTTTTCACCACACCCAGTGCTCCATGTAATCTGTGCCCTCTATAATACCCACCACCTGGTACCCCAACCTCCCACCCCCCCGCCACTTCAAACCCCTCAGATTGTTTTTCAGAGTCCATAGTCTCTCATGGTTCACCTCCCCTTCCACTTTCCCCCAACTCCCTTCTCCTCTCTAACTCCCCATGTCCTCCATGCTATTTGTTATGCTCCACAAATAAGTGAAACCATATGATAATTGACTCTCTCTCCTTGACTTATTTCACTCAGCATAATCTCTTCCAGTCCTGTCCATGTTGCTACAACAGTTGGGTATTCATCCTTTCTGATGGAGGCATAATACTCCATCGTGTATATGGGCCACATTTTCCTTATCCATTTGTCCGTTGAAGGGCATCTTGGTTCTTTCCATAGATTGGTGACCGTGCCCATTGCTGCTATAAACATTGGGGTACAGATGGCCCTTCTTTTCACATCTGTATCTTTGGGGTAAATACCCAGGAGTGCAATTGCAGGGTCATAGGGAAGTTCTATTTTTAATTTCTTGAGGAATCTCCACACTGTTCTCCAAAGAGGCTGCACCAACCTGCATTCCCACCAACGGTGTAAGAGGGTTCCCCTTTCTCCACATCCCCTCCAACACATGTTGTTTCCTGTCTTGTTAATTTTGGCCATTCTAACCGGTATAAGGTAATATCTCAATGTGGTTTTAATTTGAATCTCCCTGAGGGCTAGTGATGATGAACATTTTTTCATGTGTCTGATAGCCATTTGTATGTCTTGATTGGAGAAGTGTCTGTTCATATCTTCTGCCCATTTTTTTTTATATGATTGCCTGTTTTGTGTGTGTTGAGTTTGAGGAGTTCATTATATGAAAGGTTGGATATCAACCTTTTGTCTGTACTGTCCTTTGCAAATATCTTCTCCCATTCCGCGGGTTGCCTCTTTGTTTTTTTGACTGTTTCCTTTGCTGTGCAGAAGCTTTTGATTTTAATTAAGTCCCAAAAGTTTATTTTCGCTTTTGTTTCCTTTGCCTTTAGAGACATATCTTGAAAGAAGTTGCTGTGGCTGATACCGAAGAGATTATACCTATGTTCTTCTCTAGGATTCTGATGGATTCCCGTCTCACGTTGAGGTCTTTTATCCATTTTGAGTTTATCTTTGTGTACAGTGTAAGAGAATGGTCGAGTTTCATTCTTCTACATATAGCTGTCCAGTTTTCCCAGCACCATTTATTTATTTTATTTTTTTAAGATTTTATGTATTTATTTGACAGACAGAGATAACAAGTAGGCAGAGAGGCAGGCAGAGAGAGAGGAGGAAGCAGGCTCCCCGCTGAGCAGAAAGCCCCATGTGGGGCTCCATCCCAGGACCCTGGGATCATGACCTGAGTCGAAGGCAGAGGCTTTAACTCACTGAGCCACCCAGACACCCCTAAAAATTTTTTAAAAGAGAGATTATGCTGAGTGAAATAAGTCAAGCAGAGAAAGTCAATTATCATATGGTTTCACTTACTTGCAAAGCATAAGGAATAACACAGAGGACATTAGGAGAAGGAAAGGAGAAGTGAGTTGGGGAAAATTGGAGGGGGGATATGCACCATGAGAGACTGTGGACTCTGAGAAACAAACTGAGGGTTTTGTGGGGGCGGGGGTGAGCCTGGTGGTGGGTATCCAGGAGGGCACGGATTGCATGGAGCACTGGGTGTTACATGCAAACAATGAATCTTGGAACACTGCATCAGATACTAATGATGGTGACTAATATAACACAATAAAATAATTTTTTTTAAAAAAGAGTCTGCTCTGTCATAGAATAAGAATGTGGACTTGGTGCCTCAGTTTCCTTATTTCTACAATGCCAACAATTACTATATCTAACCCACAAGTGATTTGAAGACTATATGAGTTAAGTAAACAGTACTGTACTCCCAGAGCTGATCACTGTTTCGACAGAGAATGAGCTCCCATCCCCACCGGAGATGGGTCTGTTGCGCTGTCTCTAGTGTGAAAGTTGAAATTGCTAAGTGAGGGCCGATAAGACATTTAGAGTCTCTACGCAAGTATGGCCAGATCTGCTGAAAATAATGGAGAAGCCAGCTGGAGGTGTTTGCTACAACTTTGTGGAGAGAGAATTATGGGGTGTCTGGCTGGCTCAGTCAGTAGGGAACACAGCTCTGGACCTCAGGGTCATGAGCTCAAATGCCAGGCTGGGTGTAGAGATCACTTAAAAATAAAATCCAAGATCTATAAAGAACTCCTCAAACTCAACACACACAAAACAGATAATCATGTCAAAAAATGGGCAGAAGACATGAACAGACACTTCTCCAAAGAAGACATACAAATGGCTAACAGATACATGAAAAAATGTTCATCATCACTAGCCATCAGGGAGATTCAAATCAAAACCACATTGAGATACCACCTCCTACCAGTTAGAATGGCCAAAATTAACAAGACGTTAAACAATGTGTGTTGGAGAGGATGTGGAGAAGGGGAAGCCTCTTACACGGTTGGTGGGAATGCAAGTTGGTACAGCCACTTTCGAAAACAGTGTGGAGATTCCTTAAGAAATTCAAAATAGGGGCACTGGGTGGCTCAGTGGGTTAAGCCTCTGCCTTCGGCTCAGGTCATGATCTCGGCGTCCTGGGATCAAGCCCCACATCGGTCTCTGCTCAGCGGGGAGCCTGCTTCCTCCTCTCTCTCTCTGCCTGCCTCTCTGCCTACTTGTGATCTCTCTCTCTCTCTCTGTCAAATAAATAAATAAAATCTTAAAAAAAAAGAAATTAAAAATAGAGCTTCCCTATGACCTGGCAATTGCACTACGGGGTATTTACCCCAAAGATACAGATGTAGTGAAAAGAAGGGCCATCTGTGCCCCAATGTTCATAGCAGCAATGGCCACAGTTGCCAACCTGTGGAAAGAACAAAGATGCCCTTCAATGGATGAATGGATAAGGAGGATGTGGTCCATATATACAATGGAGTATTATGCCTCCATCAGCAAGGATGAATACCCACCATTTGCATCAACATGGATGGGACTGGAGGAGATTATGCTGAGTGAAGTCAAGCAGAGAGAGTCAGTTATCATATGGCTTCACTTACTTGTGGAGCATAAGGAATAACATGGAGGACATAGGGAGATGGAGAGGAGAAGGGAGTTGGGGGAAATCGGAGAGGGAGACAAACCATGAGAGACTGTGGACTCTGAGAAACAAACCGAGGGTTTTGGAGAGGTGGTGGGGTTGGGTGAGCCTGGTGGTGGGTATTAAGGAGGGCACGGATTGCATGGAGCACTAGGTGTGGGGCATAAACAATGAATTCTGGAACACTGAAAAAAAAATTTAAGATTTTATTTATTTATTTGACAGAGATCACAAGTAGACAGAGAGGCAGACAGAGAGAGAGAGAGGAGGAAGCAGGCTCTCCGCTAAGCAGAGAGCCTGATGCAGGGCTCGATCCCAGGACCCTGAGATCATGACCTGAGCCGCAGGCAGAGGCTTAACCCACTGAGCCACCCAGGTGCCCTGAAAATTTTTTTAAAAAAAGAAATTAAGGCTGTGTTTGGTAAGGCCTTATGCATAGCTCTTTAAGGGAGACCTTTCCTAGGACAAATACTGTATTTTTTAATGACTATACTGGAAGAGAGAAGTCAGTACAGCTTCTAAAATGAATGTGGGCAAGGACTGGAGGTGGTATCAGTGGGAAAGTCAAGGACTTTCAAGAGAGAGAACGTGGGAGATTATTTTTCTTAGAGTCTTTTGGGTTTTGGGGGGCTCGAACTCACAACCCTGAGATCAAGACCGAAGCTGAGATCAACAGTAAAATACTCGACTGACCGTGCCACCCAGGCACCCCAGATTTGGAGTCTTTTACTGGGGCTCTCTCAAGGCATGCAACTGAGAGCCAGCACCTCGGACAGCAGCTTCTGAATTACCCGAGTGTGTACGGCGGGTGTTGGGTCTTGGTGCCATTCACTGCCCCTCTCCGTGCTTCCGTGCTCCCCTTTTGCCACACGGGCCCCGCCAGAGTGCATCAGACCAGGAGGGGGAAGCAGCAGGCATCCCTGGGTCTCAGTGTCCGTGTAGATCTCCTCCTGGTGCCAGCGCCACCCGGCCACATGTCAGGGCTGTGTCTGCTGTGAGAATCCCCACAACCAGAGCAAACCCTCCACACCCAGCATCCCCAACCCAACAATGCACAGCCCATGCCCAGGCAGCTATCACAGCAAGCCCCTTGCTTGCATCCCTGTGGGACTCGGGGCACGTGCAGAACAGAACCAAACCGACACAAAATACCACTTAAGCTGTGCATCCTGACAGTCTCTGTCCCTGATCTGGACACCCTGACTTTTCCAGCATCTGACTCCCAGACCTTTCACAGTGCTGGGCAGAAAGGCCCCAGCGGGAAGGTACAGCTAGGCAGGGGGTGAGAGATAGCAGCCCCCCGCCCCGCCCCAACTGCTGCAACACGCCCCCAAGGTGCATCTTCCCAGAGGGGCTCCTGAGGCAGCAGAAGTGGAGGACACACCTCTGGCTGGGGGCTGGCCACCGGATCCCAGATCAGCAGCCAATGGCCAGCATCCACCCAGCCCTCCGCTCCTTCAGCCACTGAGAATGTCTGGGACAACCCCTTCTGTGTCCACGTCTCACACACACTCATACACAGTCCTTCACACACACACACACACACACACACTCACACACACTCACACGCACAGAATTGACTCTGGTTTCACTTGCTCAGAGGAAAGACTTTTTTAAAACCTGAGTTCTTGTCTGTGAGTGTGAAGGTGTGTTTGTGTGAGTGTGAGTGTGAGTGTGAGTGTGTGTGTGAGTGTTTGTAATAAACCATAGAAGGGCTGCAAAGGAGGAACTGACAGTCTACAGTGCAGAGCAGGCCATCCAAAATAGCAATTTCTTTCCCCCTCCTCGGCCCCGCATCTCAGAAGTCAGTCTTTTTCCCCAAGAGCCTCCTGAACACACCCTTCTTGTCCTTGTTCCGCAGGCTGCCGATGACAGGGTCCACCGTGGGGGTGAGGATGCCACAGCACATGGAGATGACCTTGTCTCGGTCATGGGTGACCTTCTCCTGAAGAGCCACGTATGGGGGGATGGCCACAGAAGAGTGAAACAAGACCCACACCTTGCTGTGGCTGCTCTTCTGGCTGCAGAAGAGCAAGGAGAGACCCACATTTGGAGAAGTCCTGGCCATGGCCCTCTGCAGTGTGCCAGGGATCCTTCCGTAGGAGGCCACAGCAGGATCAGGGCACCAGTACCCACTGGGAGCGCCTCACAGAACAGTCGGTGAGAGCAGGCCAGCTGGAGCAGGGCCAGGAGTTCACACAAAACGTGACTGATGACCTGGTGGCCGCAGAACTCCAAGGGCTGGCACAGGGACCACAGTCAGCAGGAACACCGCCATCCACAAGGTCCTGGCCAACAAGCCACAAAGTCAGGGCCCCATGTGCAAAGAGTAGCGCTGGGGGTCCATGATGGCCACACAGCCATCACAGGCCATGGCAGCCAGCAGGAGACACTCCACGACACTCAGAGAGGGCCCCACAGCCATTGGGGCCAAGCATTGTGCGAGCGAGACCACGGGAACAGTCAGCAGGTAGTTGGCGAGCATCTGGGGCACGCGGGACACGGTGTAGCACATGCCCACAAAGGACAGGCTGCTGAGGAAGAAGGACATGGGTGTGTGGAGCCGGGGACTGTGAGAGAGCAGGAGCAGGATGAGGCCATTCCCGAAAACAGTGACAACGCAGGTCAGGATGAACAGGCAGAAGACAGTCGGAGCCCACGGGCACCAGGAGAGCCCGAGGAGCATGAAGTAGGTCTCCTCTCCGCCCCTTCCCAAGCTCTGGCTGGGTGGGAAAATGTGATGACCTTGAGAGGTGGCTCAGATACCAGCAGCTCCTTAGAAGCTGGCTGGGCTTCTTTGGAAGGGCTCTTTGAAGGCACCAACATTCACGCGTTCCTGGGCACTGCGATGGGCCCTTCACTCCAGCACTGCTGCAGTCCTTGCTGAGCAATGTTGGCTGAACACAGACCACCACTCAGAAGCACTCATGGGCCCTCCAATATGGAGCCACCAACTGGGGGACTGGTGGATCATGGAAGGGACTGGGTTGTTCCTTGGCTGACTCTATCACATATTGCTTAGTGGGCTCCTTCATTCCTCCATTTATAACCTCCATTTATAACTCATGAGTCTACTTATGGACGGATTCACTCATTGTTTCTTTAATGCATTCATTCATTCATTAGCACCTCTGAGCAGCTTCTAACTAGCCCAGACTTGACCCCAAGCAATGAAATTAGTGGGGAACGAAAAAACAAAAACAAAAAACGAGGCCTGCGCTCAAGGAGTTGATAGACTAAAGAAAAATTTGAAAAGTAACACAAGTGTGCTAAGTGCTGGGACCATGATCTGTTCCTGCCCACCATACTCCCTTCCCTGAAAAACTGTATCTGCATGTGTCCTTCCCCAAGTTCCGCAACCTCTAGGAATTTATCCTGCTGATGGATTGCATGTGCAAACTGAGATCAATAGGATTATTTTCAAACAGATTTTTAAATTTTTTTTCAGGTTTCCAGAGAAATCTATACTTTCAATGCCATCCCAATCAAAATACCATCAGCATTTTTCAAAGTGCTGAAACAAACAATCCTAAATTTGTATAGAACCAGAAAAGAGCCCAAATTGCCAAGGAAATGTTGAAAAAGAGAAACAAAGCTGGGGGCATCATGTTACCTGATTTCAAGCTTTACTACAAAGCTGTGATCACCAAGACGGCATGGTACTGGCACAAAGACAGACACACAGACCAGTGGAACAGAGTAGAGAGCTCAGATATGGACCCTCAACTCTATGGTCAAGTAATTTTCAACAAAGCAGGAAAAAATACCCAGTGGAAAAAAGACATTTTCTTCAATAAACAGTGCTGGGAAAATTGGACATTCTTCTATGTATAGAAGAAGGAAACTTGACCATTCTCTGACATCATACACAAAGATAAACTCAGAATGGATAAAAGACCTCAACACAAGGCAGGAATCCATCAGAATCCTGGAGAAGAACATAGGCAGTAACCTCTTCGACATCGGCCACAGCAACTTCTTTCAAGACACATCTCCAAAGACAAAGGAAACAAAAGCAAAAATGAACTCTTGGGACTTCATCAAAATTGAAAGCTTCTGTACAGCAAAGGAAACAATCAACAAAACAAAGAGGCAACCCATGGAATTGGAGAAGATATTTGCAAATGACAGTACAGACAAAGGGCTGATATCCAAGATCTGTAAAGAGCTCCTCAAACTCAATACACACAAAACAGATAACCATGTCAAAAATGGGCATAAGATGTAAACCTGGTGATTCACAGACCTGTACCCCTGGGGATAAAAGTATATGTTTATAAAAAATAAAAAATTTATTTCATTTATTCTTCTTCTACCCACTTAAGGGGTTTGGGAGAAGGGGGTGGGATTATGGACATTGGGGAGGGTATGTGATTTGGTGAGTGCTGTGAAGTGTGTAAACCTGGTGATTCACAGACCTGTACCCCTGGGGATAAAAATATATGTTTATAAAAAATAAAAAATAAAAAATAAAAAAAAAATAAAATAAAAATAAAAAATTTAAAAAAAAATGGGCATAAGATAAGAACAGACACTTCTCCAAAGAAGACATACAAATGGCTATCAGACACATGAAAAAATGTTCATCATCACTAGCCATCAGGGAGATTCAAATCAAAACCACATTGAGATACCACCTTACACCAGTTAGAATGGCCAAAATCAGCAAGACAGGAAATGTGTGTTGGAGAGGATGTGGAGAAAGGGGAACCCTCTTACACTGTTGGTGGGAATGCAAGTTGGTGCAGCCACTTTGGAAAACAGTGTGGAGATCCCTTAAGAAATTAAAAATAGAGCTTCCCTATGACCCTGCAATTGCACTACTGGGTATTTACCCCAAAGATAGAGATGTAGTGAAAAGAAAGACCATGTGTACCCCGGTATTCATAGCAGCAATGTCCAAAATAGACAAACTGTGGAAAGAACCAAGATACCCTTCAACGGACAAATGGATAAGTAAGATGTGGTCCATATACACTATGGAGTATTATTTCTCCATCAGAAAGGATGAATACCCAACTTTTGTATCAACATGGACGGGACTGGAAGAGATTATGCTTAGCAGAGAGAGTCAATTCTCATATGGTTTCACTTATTTGTGGAGCATAAGGAATAACACAGAGGACATGGGGAGATGGAGAGGAGAAGAGAATTGGGGGAAATCGGAGGGGGAAATGAACCATGAGAGACTGTGGACTCTCAGAAACTAACTGAGGGTTTTGGGGGGGTGGGTGGATGAGCCTGGTGGTGGGTATTCAGGAGGGCATGGATTGCAGGGAACACTGGGTATTATACACAAACAATGAATCATGGAACACTACATCAGAAACTAATGATGTACTGCATAGTGACTAACATAATTTTAAAAAATTAAAAAATAAGATAAAAATTTAATTTAAAGTTTATTCATTTATTCATTTAAGTCATCTCCACACCCAATGTGGGGCTCAAACTCACCACCCCGAGATTGAGCTGCATGCTCTTCCAACTGAGCCAGGCAGGTGCCTCTCAAAATCATGTTTAAAAACATAAATGCTAGATTGTATTCCAGAAGATAGAAAACCATCTCAGTATCTAGAAACACGGATGGGGTAGAGAAATTGTGGCCCATCTATGACAAGAATACTGTGCAGGAGTGAAAAGAATAAGGAAACTATGTGAACTGATAGATAGATAGATTGACTGATTGATTTCTAATATATTGTTAAACCGAAAGTCTGGAAGTGAGTTTGGTGGCAGCAGCCGTCCTATCGGGAACACCTGGGTATGCGTCTTGAAGGAGAGAACAGGACTATCTTTGTCTTTTAGTGGGGAAGAAAATACACTGTATACCTGATCTCCTCCTTCGACCTGACACCGAAATTGAACTGTCACATGAAGGAGATGAGAGAGGACACGTCTGAACTTAGGACAAAGGAGCACAGTTAGAGGCGCTAGAGCACCCGCCTCACGCTTGTAGGAACTTGAGTTTCTGACCGAGGGCAAGGGATCCTGTCCTCATGAGGGGATAAAAATGCTTCCTAAAGAAGTGATGGGAGAGCACTGGGAGGAAAGGGGCCTTGAAAGGGGGAGGGAACGGCAAGCCAGGCAGAGAGAGTAGGACGGATGGATGGACGGATGGATGGGCGGGCGGATGGGCGGGTGGACAGACAGAGCTGTATCCGGTGAAGTCTCCTTCTCCCATACCCAGCCACACACCTGGTTCCAGCGGAGTCTAACCCGCCAACTTCAGTCCTTCCTTGCATGAAGAGACGCACACAAACAGGAATCAGGCTGTCTCACACTTTGGGGAGAACAAGATCATTCCAAGGAATCCGTGTACAACATCCTGGTCCCCTGCACCTTCCTAAGCAGGAGGCCTGAGAATAAGAACATCTCATCTCCCTCTGTCTGTCTCTTTTTTTTCCGGTCTCCTGCATTGTTTCCAGAAAGCCCGGTGGGGATGGGTGATGCTGAGGCAAGGGGAGAACCGGAGGAGCAGAGAGAGGTGAGTGATGTCAGTCCTGTCAGTTGTCTCTACCCCAACTACACCCCAGCGGTCTCTGAAGGCTCCCAGCACCACCTGGGGACGCTTGCTTGCAAAGACTGGACTAGGATGTTGGAAAAACAATCTCCACGGAGCTCTCAGAGCTGACAGAGGAAAAGTTTGGCGTGAGGGGTTGCTGCCTCCCTCCAGAATCTGGGCTGCTGGGGGCAGGCAGGGAACTGTGGATGGGAGACCCAGGATCTGGGTGTGCAGGGGTCGTCCCAGCCACACTGTGGATGGGCTCTGGGGCCTTCCTGAGACTCCCATTCCTCGTGTGTGAGATGGACAGAGGAACCCCAGCTGTCGTGGCCCGAGAAAGGGCTCATGGGTGGGCAGGGAGAAGCCCGCAGTGACAGGACCCGCTGTGCAGACAAGGCCACTCTGCAACCGCCAAGCAGCGCGGCAGAAACAAGACGAGCCTGTAATCGTGCATGAACACAGACAAAATGAGCACTGGCCAGACAAACCCAAGGCCTCTCCAGTTTGTAGGGCGACCAACCCAGGCCTGTGTTCCCAAGACTGTCCCGATTTTACGACTGAAAGTCCTGCGTCCCACAGATTTCTCAGTGCGGCTGGTCAGGCCTACTTGTGACCTTGAGACACATGACCTTGAGATGGCACAGTGTTATCCTCTGGCCTTCGGTCTGCCCAGACAATGAGGGGAGTGGAGCCTATCACTGACTTTCAAAACCCCTTTCTATAGAAAGTAGGTTTTTTTGGTTGGTGTGTTGGCCCCAAAGGAACAAAGGCAAAGCTTTCCCAAAAAAGACAGATGATCTCCAGATGCCTGGGGGGCTCAGTCGCTCAAGTGTCTGCCTTTGACTCAGGTCATGATCCCAGGGTTCTGGAACTGAGTCCTGCAGAGGGTTCCTTGCTCAGCAGGGAGCCTGCTTCTCCCTCTGCCCACTGCTCCCCCTGCTTGTACGCGCACTCTTTCTCTCATAAATAAGTAAATAATCTTTAAAAAAAAAAAACAAAAAACAGATTGCATGATCTCACTCCTGTGTGGGTCAGAAACAGCTGAGTGCTCAGAAGCAGAGAGTTGAACTGTGGTGGCTGGAGAAGGGAATGGGGAGGGGCTGGTCGGTGGGGACCAAGCCGCACTTACACAGAGTAAAACAGTCCAGACACCTCCTGAGCAGCCGACTGCGCCTGCTAACACTGTGTTGTGTACCGGAGGCTCGCAGAGAGTGTTCGGGTGCTCGCCTCACACACACACCAGCAACTCGGCGGCTGGACTGTCCTAAGTCTTCTCACTGCGTCCGAGCCCACCCAACCACCCCTCTGCGCACCTTACGAATATACATTTTTACCAACAAATGAAAAGAGCATCCTGAAACAGGAACTACACAGATGGGCGCATGTTATAAATTTGGGTGATAATAATTGTAGGTTTTCTTTTTGACAGATGTTAGTTTATGAACTTGGTGCCACTCAGTCTACGTCCCGCCTCAGTCTACGTCCCATGAGTGTGTGGTGATGAGTGTGCGCATGCGTGTGCGAGAAACTGGACACCCCGAATCCGAAGTTTACGTGCGAGTATGAAGGGACGAGCCAAATCAGAAGCCATGCTCATCTCCACGCTACAGAAATGAGCAATGAGGAGGGAAAGCTGACCAGTGAACTCACAAAGAGTGAAGACGCCAACTGACACGTATACCCTCTAACTTACGGGGAGAAAAGGACACTGCAGAAAAACAAAGGAAGAGAGGCACCTGGGTGGTTCAGTGGGTTAAGCATCTGCCTCCGGCTCAGGTCATGATCTCAGGGTCCTGGGATCGAGCCCCACATCGGGTTCTCTGCTCAGCAGGGAGTCTGCTTCCCCCTCTCTCTCTGCCTGCCTCTCTGCCTACTTGTGATCTCTCTCTCTCTCTCTCTCTCTCTGTCAAATAAATAAATAAATAAATCTTTTAAAAAAAACAAAAAGATCAAAAGCTTCTGGACAGCAAAGGAAATAGTCAACAAAACCAAAAGACAACTGACAGAATGGAAGAAGATATTTGTAAACGACGTATTAGATAAAGGACTAGTTCCAAAGAACTTACCAAACTCAAGGCCCAAAGAACAAATAATCCAATCAAGAAATGGGCAGAGGACATGAACAGACATTTCTGCCAAGAAGACATCCAGATGGCCAACAGACACATGAAAAAGTGCTCCACATCACTCGGCATCAGGGAAATAAAAATCAAAACTACAGTAAGATCCCACCTCACACCAGTCAGAATGGCTAAAATTAATAAGGAAACAACATGTGTTGGGGAGGATGCAGAGAAAGGGGAACCTCCAACACTGTTGGTGGGAATGCAAGCTGGTGCGGCCACTCTGGAAAGCAGTATGGAGGTTCCTCAGAAAGTTGAAAATAGAGCTGCCCTACAACCCTGCAATTGCAGTACTAGGGATTTATCCCAAAAATACAGATGTAAAGAAGGGGCACGTGCACCCCAATGTTCATAGCAGCAATGTCCAGAATAGCCAAACTATGGAAAGAGCTGAGATGTCCTTCAAGAGATGAATGGATAAAGAAGATGTTGCCCATATGTACAAAGGAATATTCCTCAGCCATCAGGAAGGATGGATACCCACCATCTGCATCGACATGGACGGGACTGGAGGGGATTTTGTTAAGTGAGGTAAGGCAGGCAGAGAAAGACAATGATCATACGGCGTCACTCATACGCGAAACATAAGCAATAGCACGGAGGGTCATAGGGGAAGGGAGGGAAATCCAAAGGGGGGCAAGTCCGAGAGGGAGACGAACCATGAGAGACTCTGGACTCTGGGAAACAAACTGAGGGTTTCAGAGCAGAGGTAGGGTAGGGGATGGGGTAACAGGGTGATGGGCATTGAGAAGGGCAGGTGTTGGGATGAGCACTGGGTATTATATGCAACTAAGGAATCATGGAACACTACATCAAAAACTAATGACGTACTGCATGTTGGCTGAGCATGATAAAAAAAGAAAAGAAAGAAAGAAAGAAAGAAAGGAAGGAAGAAGTGACTCCTGTTAAAAGGAGAGGAAAAAAAAACTTGAGTAGAAAACTTGAGTAGAAAATGCTGGGGAAAAAACTGAAAGTAGCACGTCAAAAGGGACTATTGAACGGACATTCCGTACGTGAAAAAACCTGCACGTTTGTTAACACTCAGGAAAATCTGAGACATTACCACAAATGCTCGGATGCACCAAACATCAAAACAGAGCTTCCGGGATGCCTGGGTGACTCAGTGGGTTAAGCCTCTGCCTTCAGCTCAGGTCATGATCCCAGGGTCCTGAAATGGAGCCCCCTGTCAGGCTCCCTGCTCAGGGGGGAGCCTGCTTCTCCCTCTGCCTCTCCTTCTGCTCGTGCTGCCTTGCATGCATGTGCTCTCGCTCTCTCTCCCCATCTCTAACTTTAAAAAAAAAAAAAAAAAAAAAAAAAACTAAAAAGCCAGAGCTTCCAGCCAGGTTCTGGAACAGAGGACACTGGGCCACCTGCATTCTCGGTGCGGGGAATGTCAGATGGTCACCTGCCACATGGATTTGGCAGGACGGACGTGGACCATAGACGGATTCAACAACAAAGCCGGTCCACCCTCCCTGCGTGTTTGGTGGCCGGCAGGGATGAGAGCACCCTGACATGCACCAGGTCTTAAGGCAGCATGAAACCAGAAACCACACAAACGTCCTTTAACGTGAGACTGCACTAAACATTCACCCCCAAAATGCAGTGCAAATGACCCAGAGACACCCACACTCAACTCAGTGAAATCTCACAAATGAGTTGAACAAGGTGGCCGAGGGGCGCCTGGGTGGCTCAGTGGGCTGAGCATTTGCCTTCGGCCCTGGCCACCACCCAGGTCTGGCTGTGCAATCAGCCTGTCCCTCCCCCTCTGTACCCCAGCTCCCCCGCCATTCCACCGCTCACACCACCCCCTCCCAATCCCACAAGCTCTCTCTCTTTTTCTCAAATAAACCAAGTCTTTTCTAAAAGGTGCCTGTGTACTTTCCCGTGATTCCAGACTGCCACCTGCTGACCACACGGGAACCAAGGACCACTGAGACACTCCCTCAAACTAGAGCAGGGAAAATAAACCAGATGCCTTTACACCGCCCCTGTTATATTTGGGTGGAGTTTCCTGTGGTTTTCTAAGTCCGCTTCCTTGGTGACCTTTACGGTGCAAAGCCAGGTGCAGCAGGGCTTGGGCGGGATCCCACAGCCCCCTATATAGACTCAGCCGGGTGAGTGGCGCAGGCTGGGTCTCACACCCCCACTCATCTCCCTGGACACACCTGCAGAGGGCCAGCCCCCACCCCCAAGCAGCCCCCGGCCTCCGAGGGTCTGCACTGGACAGAGGGCAGGGCCCCCTCCTGTCTGGCCCTGAGCCCAGGTCTCCCCCATCCACACCCCAACCTGTCTCTGAACATCAGGGGAACCAGGCAACCCAGACCTGGCTTCCTTCTCTGTCCTCTGGCTTGGGCTTTGTGGTTTGACCCGGGTCCTACTAAGGTAAAGATGGGCAGGGAAGGGGGTCAAGAAGATGAAGAGAGGCATCTGGGCTCCCCTGGGCTTGCACAAAATGCAAATGATGATGCAGGAGTCAGAGTTTTACACACAACAGGTAAGCAGAACTGGCAATGATGGTCATTAAAACGGTGTTACTTTCCCAAAAAGTGAGGGTCATGTGGGAAAGCACTGGGGTGGGCAGCAGGCCAGCAGGGTGGCAGGGGCCTGTGGCTGTGGGCCCACCCAGGAGAGCCTGAGGGAGCCGGCGGCAGGCGGGCCTGGGCTCGGGATTGGCAGGTGGGCACACAACGACATGCTCTCTGCCTCTCATTCACTAACTCGAGGCCTCGACTGGCCCCAGGAGCAACCGTCCCTGGGTGACACAGGATCAGAAATACAGAAATATACATCCTCACGAAATCCTCTGTGCCCTGTTGGCCTGGATGTGAGCCGTCACCCCCACCAAGACCTGTCCTCGAATTCCAGCTGACTGAAGTGCTCACATAGATGAACAGAAAAGCCGCACACTGGCTCTCCTAGCCTCAAACCTCTGACTCTCTCATCACCCTGCCACGTGATTCCCATTTCCCTGACAAAAGCAGCAAAACAAACAGAATATTGTATTGCTTTTTTGGACAAGAAATCACTTATGGTTACTTTTGTTCTTCAGACTTTTACATTCTCCAGGGACAAACCTGGCACCAGTGGAAAACAAGACCCTTAGCTCTGTTCTTTCTACCACACACCAAGGAGCTCCCATTCCAGTGGTGGAGAAGCAATAAGCAAGTGTGGGAATAAAGTGAGCATCAGCATCGTGATGGAAATAAGGCAGGGGAGGTGTGTGGAGGGTCTCTGGGGATGGCAGTGGTGGGGGGCTTCCCTGAGGAGTTGACCTTTGAAAGGAGAAAGGATGGAGCCCCATGAAGACCCAGGTGAGGAAGTGTCGAAGGAACAGCAGGTGCAAAGATCCTGGGGCTTGTTCTTTGGAGGCACAGAGGCCAGCATAGCTACAGCCTAGTGACCAAGGTGGAGATAAAATTAGTAGGACCACGATGATCTCCACAGGACCCAGCAGACCAAGGGAAAATCTGGGTTTCATTCTGAGGGAACACAGGGTCCCTGGTTGAGGGGGATGTTAGCTGGAGGAAGGGAGTGCCTGAACTGATTCAGTCTTCTGGGTTTCTCCTCGCCGCCCAGCAGAGATGTGAATGGGACTGAAGGGTGCTGGGGAGACAGGAGACAAGGGGAGAGGGTCTGCAGCCTTCCAGGTGGGGATGGAAATGCCTGAAGGAGGTGACACTGACACTGGGAGTCCCCATCCAAGGACATCAGCTGCTCTAAGCCCTGTCTCTTGCATCTGTGCAGGGAGATCACAGACACAGAGAGCTGGGTCTGTGCGGTCTCAGGTGGCAGCAGCCCCCTGGGAATCAGCGAGGTGGGGGCCCGGGGGAGAGGTCTGTTGGGGAGCTCATCTCACAGGCCCCACTGCCTGAAGAGTTAGAAATCTCCAGGGAGGGGGCGGAGGTCTACCTCGAGCCAAGAAATAAATCCCCATGGGCGCCTGAGTGGCTCAGTGGGTCAAGCCTCTGCCTTCAGCTCAGGTCATGGTCCTGGGGTCCTCTCTGTTCAGCGGGGAACCTGCTTCCTCCTCTCTCTCTGCCTGCCTCTCTGCCTACTTGTGATCTCTGTCAAATAAATAAATAAAATCTTAAATAAAATTTTAAAATCTTGTGATCTCTGTCAAATAAATAAATAAAATCTTAAATAAAATCTTAAAATCTTGTGATCTCTGTCAAATAAATAAATAAAATCTTAAAAGAAAGAAAGAAATCCCATGTATATTCCTTTTCTCTGATCCTGAATCCCATTTTCTGACAGAGTGGGGCTCAGGGCTGCAGGTTCCCATGACAACGGTCCCTCCCCCTCCCCCTTCCAGACACTCCATCCTGATTTTCTGCAGGAGGCTAAGCTGCAGGCATGGCAACCAGGCTGATTGCAGGAGTGGCGGTATTGAGCCTCTGAAGGAGTTAACATTCACAGAGCCTCACAAGACAAAGCCAGTGTTTTCACCAAACGCTGTTTCAAAATCAGCCAGCCACTGACTATAGTGGGAAACTTAATGATAAAAGAAAAATGGCCCTCTCGATATTTTACACAGGGAAATTGCCTACTCCTGTGGCTCACATTTACAACATTCTCACATTTGCAACATCTCTCTGCATGCCTTCTCCTGAGGGCAGATCCTTGAGAGCTGGTTTGACAGTGGTGGCTGTTAGAAACTTAAAGTAAGCACCTGTGAAAGTCAAGGTGGAACAGGAGATGACAGTGGCATTGTCCTAATTCCCAGGTTGAAGAAGTCGTGCAGTGCCCAACTTGCACACTTGTGCCATTATTAGGTAATGGTCATTGTTTAAGACTGTAAGAAAATCACTGTAAGGTGAGTGATGCCTCCAATACCCTGATCTTCCTGAGTCCTGATCTCCTCCTTCCAGTGACCTTGTTCTGTAAATCACCTTGGTGCTCCTTCCCAGGTCAGCCCCTCCACTGGGGTGAGCTCCCCTCTCTATAACATGATCCCAGTAATGCCTTGACCTCACTGGTGCCTAAAATGCATCGATCCTTCTGCTTTTCTATTGTTCCTCATTGTCTCGCTTCCCTTCACCACTGGGGTAAATTCACAGCCCATCTACACCACAAACTCCTCATGCACAACCCAGGGTCCTATCCCTCTGTACCTTCCCTCTCTTCTCCTGCAGAAGTCCACTCACCCACACTTGAGAACAGCTCCCTGCCTTCTCTGTCCTCTCATTCACTGAAGGTGGCTGGGCGAACCCCTTCTTTGCTGCTCTGGCTTGAATCATGTCCACCTCCCAAAAGGGTTATGTTAAAATGCTGACCCCCAGTCCCTGTATAGGAGACCTTATCTAGAAACACAGGGTCTCTGCAGATTATCAAAATGCTTAAGCTGAGATCATCAGGGTGGGCTTTCAGCATGAATGGGACCCTTACAAAAGGAGAAATCTGGACACAGACACACACAGAAGGAAGACCACACTGCCACAGGTCCAGGAGCACCGGAAGCTAGAAGGGAGGCCACCGAGCATCTGCGGAGGGAGCACGGCCCCCCCACACCGTGGTCCCAGACTCTGAGCTGCACACTTCTGTTGCGTAAGCCACTCAGTTTGTGGGATCTTGCGTGACAGTCCTAAAATGAATAGTTTTAAAAATGCGTATGTCCCTGAGCCTCCTTCTCTCCCTCTTTGCTCTCCCCTATGTATATATTAAAAGTGAAATGTTAAAAAAATATGTATCAGCTTTGACCTTTTTGAAAAAGCGAGATTAAAATAAATGAACATTGGGATGCCTGGGTGGCTCAGTGGGTTAAAGCCTCCGCCTTCGGCTCAGGTCATGGTCCCAGGGTCCTGGGATGGAGCCCCACATCGGGCTCCCTGCAGAGCAGGGAGCCTGCTTCCTCCCCTCTCTCTGCCTGCCTCTCTGCCTACTTGTGACCTCTATCTGTCAAATAAATAAATAAAATATTTAAAAAATAAATAAATAAAAATAAAATAAATGAACATCTTCTGAAAGATGTTATTTGAGGGGCGCCTGGGTGGCTCAGGGGGTTAAGCCTCTGCCTTCGGCTCAGGTCATGATCTCAGGGTCCTGGAATTTAGTCTTGCATTGGGCTCTCTGCTCAGCAGGGAGCCTGCTTCCCCCTTCTCTCTCTGCCTGCCTCTCTGCCTACTTGTGATCTCTCTCTATGTGTCAGATAAATAAATAAAATCTTAAAAAAAAAAAGAGGATGTTATTTGAGAGAGTGTGTGTGTATGTGAGCGAGGGGACAGACAGAGGGAGAGAGAAACAGATTCCCTGCTGAACAGGGAGTCCCATATCTGGACTCAATCCCAGGACTCTGGGATCATAACCTGAACTGAAGGCAAATGTTTATTGACTGAGCCCCCCAGGCACCCCTAATGTGATGCATTTTAATGGAAGATAGGATCCTACAGGAGGCCTGTCCAAGGCCTGTGGATCTGTTTTACCATTTCCTATCATGTCGGATTCTCTACTATGAGCATGTACCATAACACGAAAAAAAAAATTCACGGGGAATGTTTTGAAGAAGCACATTAATAAAAAGTCTTAGGGAAGATTTAGAATGAAAAATCCGGTTTCCTCATCTCAATGAGGATTTGTGGACTGTCTAAAAATAAAAACATAAGTGAAATGTTATATGTCATTTATATTTCATTAAAACTGGCAAAAATCGAATCTTAAAAGAGTGAAAGTTCTCCAGACAACTAGAATTGGTAGACAACGCTAGCAACACCGTTCTTAGCATGGCCTTAAGCAAGCTGTAGAACCCAATGGGAAACCATCCAGAAGCCTCTCCTTACACGGTCATTAACACTTTCCTCCCTAAATATTTCTTATTTTTCATAATGCTTCATTCTCAGAGTCACAGCTGTTCCAGTCCACAAAGCCCAGACTCCCGCATTTAACTATCTTCTGGAAACTTCCAGATGGTGCTTAAACGAGAACTCGAATGGCGCGTACCCATGGAAGAGATCCGAAAGCTTTCCACCCTACTTGCATTCCCACATGTTCTGGCATCTCAATTAACAGAGACTTGGTGGTTTGTCACTCAGTGTTGAAAACTTTGGTGTCGTGCTTGCCATTGTTTTGGACTTATAAGTTATAAGCCAATCCTGCTGGCTTTTATCTTCCAAAATAGTGGCAATCAGAACACCTCTTGGGCACCTGGTGGCTTAGTCAGTTAGGCAGCTGCCTTCAGTTTAGGTCCTGGGATTAAGTCCTACATCGGCTCCCTGCTCAGCGGGGAGTCTGCTTCTCCCTCCCCCTCTGCTGCTCCCCCTGCTTGTGCTCTCTCTATCTCTATCAAATAAATAAAATCTTTAAAAAAAAAAAAAGAACACCTCTTAAGGATCTCCATCACTGTCATCCTTGTCTAAGCCACCTTCATCCACACGTGGGTTACTCTCCTCTCCCCCATGCCTGTCACCTGCTACTTTCCTCTCTACCTCGACTGTCATCTCAACAAAGTCATTCTATTAAAATGTCAATCGCATCACGGCTACTCTTCTTAAAACCCTCCACTGACTCCACACCACAATCAGAGTGAAGGCCAAGATTTTAGCGTGGTCTGGGAAGCCCTGCACGGCCCCAGCCCCATTGGATCTCCAACGGTAGACCTTGTCCACTCCACTTGAAGCACACTGTGGGCTCCATGCCAATCTGCCCAGGACTGGATATTCCCAACTCAGCTATTCTGCCCCTGCTGTATCTTCTCTCAAAAACATTCTTCTCGGGCACCTGGGTGGCTCAGTGGGTTAAAGCCTCTGCCCTCGGCTCAGGTCATGATCTCAGGGTGCTGGGATTGAGGCCCACATCGGGCTCTCTGCTTGGCGGAGAGCCTGCTTCCTCCTCTCTCTCTGCCTGCCTCTCTGCCTACTTGTGATATCTGTCTGTCAAATAAATAAATAAAATCTTTTTAAAAAAATGTTCTCCTTTTTCTGCCTGTATCTTTGCCTAATCAACACCTGCTTAGTGTGGCATTCTCTGAAGAACTTTTTTTTTTTTAAGATTTCATTTACTTATTAGAAAGAGAATGACAGTGAGAGAGAGCGTGAGGGGGGAGAGGTCAGTGGGAGAAACAGACTCCCTGCCAAGCAGGTAGCCCGATGTGGGACTCAATCCCGGGACTCCAGGATCACGACGTGAGCTAAAGGCAGTTGCTTAACCAACTGAGGCACCCAGGCACCCTAAAGAAAGCATTTATAACCAAAACATCCAACCAAAGTCAGCCCCTCCTACCTCTAGGCTGCCTTTTCTTTCATGGCATTATCAATTTCTAGCATACTCGGTAATTAACTTATTCATTGGGTATGAGTCTATCTCCTATCAACAAAATGGAAGCCCCAGGGGGACATGCATTTTTATTTTGTTAGTAGATGTATCCCCAGTGACTAGAGAAGTTTCTGGCACATAGAAGATACTAAAAATACAGATGATAAACAGATAGATGATAGAGAGATAGATACATGAGTAGACAGGTAGATGGGTAGGTAGATGGATGGATGGATAGATGGATGGATAGATGGATGGATGTGTGGATGGATGGGTAGATGGATGGGTGGATAGATAGATAAATAGATGATACGTAGATAATTTGTCGAATGAATGAATCACCTCTATAATTCTCACAACAGCCTTATGGAGGAAGTACATTTTTTGGTCTCCATTTCACCAATGAAGGAATTGAGTCTTAATGCATCCGTGGTTTTTCAACATTAAATACTATATTCCAGGGGCCAAAACTGATCTGACCAAGCTGGTTAGGCTCCATCACCACCATCATCATTCTTGTGGCCCTTACACGGCCCTTCTCCTGGGCCAGGGTACCCACTGTTCTGCTTTCAACGGCGCCACACCCATAAGAGGTGGGGGGCATTCTCAGCATCATCCCCATTTTACACACAGGAAAAACTAAGGCACAAGAGCAGACACAGCTCAACCCGGTCACACAGCTGTTAGGGCTTACTTAGCCAGGGGCCAAGGTACCAAAGTCGAGCTCCTCCACAGATGCAGCATTTTTCAGCTGTCTCTAAAGGGGACGGTCTATGCTAGTGGTGGTGTAATTAAGCCCATTCAGCCTGGCCAGCATATTTTTAATGAGATAAAACAGGACAGACGGGAATGTAATTGTAAAGACAGCAGTGAGAACTGCTATGGAGGATTTCATGCCTGGGGACCTCAGGCAGGCATAACGGGGGGCAAATCGCTGGCCCTGGGGGGTTGCGGGGGGAGCACTCAGCAGAAGCCAGTGAAGTCAAGGCTGGAAACTGGGGCCTGCATGGAGCAAGCCAGGGAGGGGGACAGGGGGCTTTCTGATAACGTCACAACAGCCTGGCTAGGGGCAAAGATGAGGTCACTGGGCAGAGCCAGTGACCCTCCTGGACTGCTGTGGGGACTTTATCTCCCCCACCCTCCTGCCCACCCAGCCAGGCCCTGGAGAGGTGAAGGGACAGCAACCTATCACACACCTTTTTGCTCCAGCAAAAATGTCATGCCCTGCACTCCCAGGAGCCCATGGTGCCAGTACTTTTCCTGGGGACAGGGACCTAAAACTGCATTTCCCCACGAGGGGGGTTTGCTGAGAGCCCCAAGCCGGCCTACCCCTGGCCTAGGCGGCCCACTGGAATCCTGTTTTCCCCCATTTTTCAAGGGCAAGGCTTTGTTTGAGCAGATTTTTTTTCCTTCTGTCTGTGAGGCCACAGCGCCACCAAGTGATCAACACGGTACTTTGAAAAAGAGGATGCGTGTCCTTGGAAGTAAACAGCAGAACGAAATTCTATTTAGCACAGCTTACATGTGGCCTCTTTCCTTTTCCTCTTTTCAGAGAGAAGACTTACTGGTGATTTCTGTAATTACACTGAGAGCTCACATTCACCTCTGTCCCTCTCCCTGCACACCCTCGTCCCTCCCATCTCGCCTCGAGACTCCTGCGATGCTCAGGCCCACACAGCGCCTGGCCAGGCTCCAGTCCCTGGGACAGAATGAGACGCTGATTCAGGTGTTTCTGTGCAGACATCCGCTGGAGGTGGCTGACAGCTGGGTCTGAGCCCCCCCCCCCTCATGCGTGTCTGCCTCTATGTTCAAGCGTCCCCTTCTTACAAGGACACCCGTCATGTTGGATGAAGGCCCTGCCCTAAAGACCTCATTTGACTTGATTACTTCTGCTAAGGATAAAGATCCCAAGTCTGACTAAGGTCACGTTCTGAGATACTGGGGGTTTGGACTCTCAGTTATCTTTCTTTTCTTGGGGATGGGGCACAATTCAGTCCAAAACAGTTCAATGTAGCTTTGTAAAGAAAACAGCTTTAATGATCATATTTAAAGGAAAAGAATGTGTAAGTTGTTTCATTGTCCTTTTTTTTTTTAAAGAGTTTATTTATTTATTTGTCAGAGAGAGAGACACAGCAAGAGAGCACAAGCTGAGGGAGTGGCAGATAGAGGGGGAGGCAGGCTCCCTGATGAGCAGGGAGCCTAAAGCGGGACTCAGTCCCAGGACCCTGAGATCATGACCTGAGCTGAAGGCAAACGCTTAGCCACCTGAGCCGCCCAGATGCCCCATTGTCCTTTCTTTGAAGAAAACATCCCCTCTTAAGATTTTACCTAGGGTGGACAAGGGTCCCTAAACACTCACGCACGAAGCTAACATATCACTATAGTGAAACCACCACTGTATTCCCTCAGAGAAAAAGCATTAACATTCCTCTTGGCAGCAACACAGACTGTTTCTGATTTTCTCTGGTAAACCTGCACTTGCCATTGTTTTCTATTAAAAAAAAAAAATGAGGTAAATTTTAATTACGAACTTTAATTAGGGAGTCCTGCTTTTGGCCAAGATGGAATAAAAGGGATCAGGTCTCCTCTCTCGGAAACAACCATAAAAGGGGCAAAACACAGTGATTTTTAAGACTGTGGACATCAGACTACAAAGGATGGTGATTACTGGCACTTGCGGGAGATAAATGAGGTGAGCCCTAGATCGCCCCCGCTTCCTGTCCTCAGAGAGTTTCCAGGTCCTGGTGCAGGGGAGGAACCAGGCAGAGCTATGGAGACCCCCTGAGCTGAAGAGACAGAGCTGCATGTCCAGGAAGACCAGGGGGCGAGGGCTGAGGGGACAGAGTCGTGAACAAGATAGAGCAGCAGAGAAGTCGTCGGAGATTCAAGAGGGCCTCCCGGGAGCACTTAGCACAGCAATGATCTAAGGCTCTGGAAAGGACCACCCAAAGAACTGGTGTGAATAGAACCCACCCCCCCACACACACACACCAGGCAGGGACACGTGTCAACATAAACACAGACTCTTCCAGCTTTAAAAGAAGAAAAAGCACAACAGTGACTCCCAACTTCCCTCTGGAAGAGTCCTTAGCGTGACCCACAGGAAACTGAATGACCATCATCCTCAACCTCCTCTCTGGGCCGGGCCTCTGCCTCAGCCAGCTGCGGCCACCAAGTTACTGTGTAACAAACAGTCCCTTGCTCCCAGGCCTGCTCTCGGATTTATATTACTCCTATTAGAGCCCTGAACCACCCTAAGAATTTCTCCTGTTCTGCGCCCACTGTACTGCGAGGACGCCCACGCCAGCCACACCGAGATGTCTGGCCAGCCCCCAAGACACCATCTGGGCAGGAAGCCAGGCCCCAGACGGATGGTCCTAAGTGAGCCAGCGGAGCAGCTCCCGCTTTGAGCCGCCTCGGACGAAAGCCCTTGCGGAGCAGAGCCGAGGCCTCCCTCTGCGCCCTGCCTGCCTTTCTGACCCACAGCAGGATGAAAGCAGCACAGTACAGCGTTTCTCCTCACGATATCCTATCCATGGGCAGAAGGGTTCGTCCCTGTATGTGAATAATTAGCTCATTAGTGGTAAAAACAAAAACCGCTGCGGACTTCTGAGCTCTTCGCACGGCTCGGAGAACAGTGAGAGGTATTTTTAAATCCTCAAATATAAAACTAAAACAGAAAAAACAGCCGTCGGGGTCTTAAGACCACGATCCTTGGATCCTGACGCACGGGTCGGGGCGCCCCTGGAAGGCGGGCAGGACGCAGGGCGGCCCTTCGGGCGGCAAGGCCAGGAGCTTCCAGCGGGACGGGGGACACGGGCTGCCCGCACAGCTTCCTCCCGGGGAGCGCCTGCGAACACCCGCGGCACTGGGCGCATGCGGTGGGGCGCGTCCACTCGCCCAGCTGCTGGCCCACGCGGATGCAGGTGCCGCCCGCTCTGCTCCGGAGCGGAACAAGGTCGAACTCAGGACCGCCGCGGCCCGCGGGTGCTGAGCGCCCGCTCCCACCCTCGCGGCGCTGTTCGGCCGGCGTCCAGACTTGGCGTCTCTGATCCTCCGTGGGTTCCCCGCGGAGCCGCGGGCCGTCCCGTCCCTGAGGAGGAAGAGTCCTGCCCCCATACTCCTCGCCCCGCCCCCCACCCGAGCCTGAAGTCTGCGGCGGTCCCTCCGCCCGCCCCTCCGTCCGCAGGGCGGGGGAGCTTCCGGCCCCGGAGCGGCGCCTTCTGGGAATTGTAGTTCTCAGGAGTGGCACACGGGGGGGGGGGCCCGTTGTCTCGCCGCGCATGCGCACTTCGCACCGGCCCGGTGCTCCGGCCCATCCGCGTGGTCACGGCCGTGACCCGTACAGCCGGCCTTTCCGAGCCACCGCGGGGCCAGGGGCTACTGGGGTCCGCGACTGCTGGAGACCAAGGAGAACCTGACCCGAACCCACGGAGCTCAGGGGGATCCCTCCACGTACTTCGGAGCTGGCGCTGGGAGGCGAGGCATTGGTGTGCGCGTGTGGGTGTGCGCGCGCATGTGCTTGTCGTTGTGTCGCTGGACGTTCGTGACTCCCACGCGGTGTGCATGTGAGTCCCGCCCCGCCTGTCTGCACGTGCGTCACTCCAGAACTTTGTGTGAGTCCGTCCCTCATGCCGCAGTGTTTGCACCAGCGTGCCCGTGCAGGTGTGAGCCGTGCAGGTGTGAGCCCGCCCATTTGCGTGAGGGTGACCATCTCGGCTGAACCCCTGCGGGTGTGTAACTGTGGGTGCAACTCTGCATGTGAGCCCGTCTCCACCCCCCCCCCACGTCACTGATCTGCCGGCAGGTGCCCCGTAAAGGGGGAGCAGCCTGCGTAACTGAGCAGGTGTCGGCCCTCGGAGACCCGTGCCCATGTGTGCCCACGTGTGGAACTTCTTCTGGATGTGCAGTGTGTGACCCCACGTGTGTCTGGCTGTGCTGCTGTCCATAGTGTTTTCCGAGGGGCGTGTCTGCCAGCCTGAGTGTGCCTGCGACCTTCTGTGTGCCTCACCTGGACCGGGAGGGGCGATCTGTGCAGGGGTCGCAGGGTACATAGGAGATGCCGTGCAAGCCGGGGTCGCTGTGTTTCTGCACACGGGGCAAACGCTGCTGTGACTGTGTGTGCGTCTGGGTGTGTCACTGGGTGTGGTGTCCCAGTGCACACTGTGTGAGCAGAGCAACACGTGATTCTGTGTGACTCCGTGTGTGCCTGCCTGTGGGTATGTCTGTGTCTCGCCTCTGGTTGCCTGTCTGCCTGCGTGCCGGGGCCAGGACTACCCGCCCTGCACCCGCATGCCCTCTGCCCCAGCATCTTCCTTCACAGCTCCCACTTCTCTCTTGCAGGTGCTGACTAGACCCACCAGTGCAGAGTGGCCAGAGCAGGGGTCACAAGCTGAGGGACGTGGACAGGAGCCGATGCTCCCAAGACCACAAGGTGGGTACCCCTGCCCTCTCCTGGGGACAAAGCTGGGCCTGACTCTGGCCTGAGGGCTGCCTGCGGAGACGGCACCAGAACTGGGACTCATTCTCACCACTGTACATAAGATGCTGCTTGGTCTGACCCTCACCCCCACACACCTAATCTCCCTGCTATCTGCCTCAGTTCTGCTACACACACACACATACCCAGCACCTTTGCTTTTCCTCTGTCACCCCAGCCATGGTCCTGCTCAGACCTTTGCCCCTGCTGCACTTGTGGCCCAGAACGCTCACTCCTTCACTTCTGGGTCTGCACTCAAAAGTCTTCTCACTGAGGCCTGGGCAAAGACCCTGAGTCACGAGCACGCCTGGGATGTTGCGGAACAGGGGGAGGCCCATCGTTGGAGCAGTAGGAGCCCAAGGCAAGCAAGAGCATCAAGGAAAAGCTCTGGAGTCACGTGGCCCAGGTATGGGCACTGCCCCTTCTGGGAACGTGACTGAGAAGCAGTGAGCAAACACGTGGCAGGAGCTTAAAGGACGCCGGGCACTTAGCTCTGTGTTCAACAGGTGCTGGGTATCACCACAGTAACAGTGCAGCCAAGATGGCCACATTCCCATGCCCTGGAATCACAGGGCTCTTGATAAAAAGCAGAGTCTGTGTTCCCACTCGGTGTTCACAGGCAATGCTGCCAGGCCCCATTCAGGGTGGCACAGTGAACCTTTGCGACATGTTCACAATCCCTAAAAAACAGATGGCTGAGTCTGCCTGTTTGTAACCTAAATAGCATCGCACCTGATAAATTCTCTGCATCTTACTTTCTCGCCAGCACCGTGTATCTAAGGTTCTGAACTGGTGCGGCAGCTGATGGGCGGTCATGCTCATGCTCTGAGGTACTCCCCTATATGAATATACCCCTGTCCATCAGACTGTCCCCTGTCCATGGACAGTTGCACGGTTTTCTGGTATTTGGCTGTCACACACGATCTTGGGCCTCCAGGTACACACAGGAGCAAGAGAAGCTCACATTCCAGAAAATGTAATTATTGGGCTACAGGGAATGTGTGTCTTCAGCTTTCCTCAAAAATACCAGTGGTTTCTCCAGTGCCCGCTCCCACCACCAGTCTGTTACGCGTGGAGTTTGGGAGCTCCCTGTCCCTCTGGGTATGATTTTTCTCCAGCAAAGAAAACTCTCGGCTCCAACAGACATAACCAAGTACTACAGACTCGGTGTCTTCGACAACCATCTCCTCACAGTTCTAGAAGCTGGAAGCCAGGGTTAGGGTATCAGCCAGGTTGGGGTTCTGGTGAGAACCCTCTTCCTGGCTTGGAGGTGGTCTCCTCCTTGCTGTGGAGGGAGCGCTTGTCTCTCTTCCTCTTATAAGGACACTGATCCCATCATGGAGGGGCCTCATTATCTCCCAAAGGCCCCGCCCACAGACACCATCACTTCAGGCTTTGATCTATGAATTTGGTGTGGTGGCCGGACACCTTCTAGCCTGTAGCACCAGGTTGCAAAGCTTTATTTAAGGGCTGTCAGGGGGCACCTGGGTGGCTCAGTCAGTTAAGCCTCTACCTTCAGCTCAGGTCGTTGATCCCAGGGTGCTGAGATCAAGTCCTGCCTCCAGCTCCTTGCTCATGTTGAAGCTTGCTTCTCCATCTCGTTCCCACTTGTGCTCTCTCTCTCTCTCAAATAAATAAAACAAAATCTTTATTTAAAAAAAAAAAAAGAGCTACCAGAGTCCTATTTTTGGAAGGACCTTTTAAAATTGTTTTCAGTTCGTTAAGTCCGTGATTCTCAATCAGGGATCATTTTGACCCTGGGGGGACACGTGTAAATGTCTGGAGACACTTTTGGCAATCACATGGCAGGGGGGGTGGGGGGGGCCGCACAGGACTGCCCGCAAAAAAAAAAACGACCTGACCCCAACTGGCAGGAGTGTGGAGGCTGAGACCCTGCACTTAGCCTTTTCCAGCCCAGGACAAACGACCAACCTGTTTGGTTTTCTTCTTTTCTTTCAGATCCCATCGCGGACACGTGAAGACAGGCAGTAGTAGCTCCGGAGGCGGGGATGGAAGGACTCTTGCTCGAGGCCGCCCCCCAGGGTTCCGAGGCAGGAGGAACCTGGCAACCAGAGGGTCAGGTCAGGGAGAGCTGCCTGAAGCAAGAGGCCCTGACCCACGGAGAAGAGCCCGCCGGGCGAGCTGTGCCGGCGCAGGATGAGCTCAGCGCAGGGATTCCAGGAACCGGCTCGAGCCCTCCCCGTCCCCAAACCGACAGCGGGCCCCAGAGGCGCGGGGCGGCAAGGAAGAACCGGAAGCAGAAGCAGGCGGAGTCCAGGGCGCAGGAGAGCGGGGGCGGACCGGGGAAGCCTTGGAAGTGTGGGGACTGCGGCAAGGTCTTCAGCTACTGCTCGGCGTTCACCCTGCACCAAAGAACGCACACCGGGGAGCGGCCGTTCACGTGCGCCGAGTGCGGCAAGGCCTTCAGCCAGAGCGTGCACCTGACGCTGCACCTGCGCACGCACACGGGCGAGCGGCCCTACGCGTGCCCAGAGTGCGGCAAGGCCTTCAGCCAGGGCTCCTACCTGGCGTCGCACTGGCGCACGCACACGGGCGAGCGGCCGCACCGCTGTGCCGAGTGCGGCAAGGCCTTCGCGCGCCCCACGCACCTGGCCCAGCACCGGCGCGTGCACACGGGCGAGCGGCCGTTCGCGTGCGGCCAGTGCGCCAAGGCCTTTCGCAACCGCTCGTCCCTGCTGGAGCACCAGCGCATCCATACGGGTGAGAAGCCGTTCGTGTGCGCGCAGTGTGCCAAGGCCTTCCGCTTCTCGTCGGCGCTCATCCGCCACCAGCGCACACATACGGCAGAGCGGCCCTACTCCTGCGGCCAGTGCGCCAAGGCCTTCTCGCAGACCGCGCACCTGACGCAGCACCGGCGCGTGCACACGGGCGAGAAGCCGTACGCCTGCCCCGACTGCGGCGCGCCCTTCAGCCAGAGCGCCTCGCTGGCGGAGCACCGGCGCATCCACACGGGCGAAAAGCCGTACGCGTGCGCGCAGTGCGGCAAGGCCTTCACGCAGGTATCACACCTGAGCCAGCACCAGCGCGTGCACACGGGTGAGCGGCCCTACGCGTGCCCGGACTGCGGCCGCGCCTTCAGCAACCGCTCGCACCTGCGGCAGCACCAGCTGGCGCACACGGGCGCAAAGCCCTACAGGTGCCTGCAGTGCGGCGTGGCCTTCAGCCACGTGTCCTCCCTCATCGAGCACCAGAAGGTCCACACAGGCGAGAGGCCCTACCGCTGCGCACAGTGCGGGAAGGCCTTCAGCCAGGGCTCCTCGCTCACACTGCACCAGCGCACGCACACGGGCGAGCGGCCGTACGCGTGCCCCGAGTGCGGCAAGGCCTTCAGCAACCGCGCCTACCTGATCCAGCACCACATCGTGCACACCGGGGAGAGGCCCTTCGAGTGCGGCGGCTGCGGCAAGGCCTTCAGCTTCTCCTCCGCGCTCATTCGCCACCAGCGCACGCACGACAGGAAGCCCTGCTCAGGCGGCCGGTGCGGCGACACCGTTGCGCAGCTGCCGCCCCTGACGCGATACCTGAGCTGCCCCGGGGAGGAGACGCGGGTTGGCGATGGGGATGGGGCGGACCTGGCTGCAGGCGGGCGGGCGGACCCGAGCTGACGTGCCGCGCGCGCCTCCGCTAGCCCGGGGGCGTGCCCGCGCGCGTTCGCGGAACACTTCCGGCCCCGAGGCGCTCAGGGGAGCGCCGACACGCTCCCGGGGCCGCGGGTGCTGGGAGAGGCGCAGGGACTCACCCGAGGTCACACCGGGAGGGAGTCCCCGGGCGGGACTCGACCCCTCGTCTGCCAGACTGCTCCCCGCGCCACACACACCCCCGCGGCCTCCTGGTTCAGAGTGAGGAATGTGACCCGAGACAGGAGACCCAAAGAAGTGTCCGTGCGTCCCTAGCGAGCGTTTAGTTGAAGGTTTTGTGACCGAGTCGGCATTTGTTCAATAAATTTAGCTGCGTAAAAAGTTCAGCTCCTTTGGGGGAAGTGGATGTGTTAACGAGGGAGCAGCGTCTGAAGGACGTGTGGGCTCTGCGGATGCGAACAGCGCTGTCCAGATGAGGACGGGCCGGAGGAGGACAGGTTCTAGAAGAGGCCTCTCCCTTGACCGGAGGGAGTGGACCCCGGCCTTTTCCAGCGCGAGGACGCACTCTCCCCTGCTCCAGCTTTCTCTACCCCCAGCTCACAACCCTCCGCGCAGTGACGCATCAGTTAGCAGTTGCTGTGTAACAATCCTCCCCAGTGCACTTGTCCCTTTAATGCTGTCCATGGGGGGTGTTGGCTGGACTCACTGACTCATCTGTGGTCAGCGGATAGTTGGATGGGGGCTGGCTGTCCCAGGGCTGCTCAGCTGGGCCAACGTCGCTGTCTTCCTCAGGAGGCACATCTGACCTGGCTTCGTGCTCCCAGCACTAGCAGGAATTTGGGAGAGTGGGCCCACCCAAGCACTGCTTCCTGCCTCTGGTTATGTAGAGTTTGCCTCTAGATCTATCAGCCAAAGCGAGCATCATAGCCAAGCCTGGGAGCAGTGTAGGAAGGGCCTTTCCAACGGTGTTATGAGACAGAAGACAGGAGTCACCTACTATCTCCACGAGGTAATTTATGGCCATACAGCATGAGCTCTACAAAATTACACTGTGGGTAACACATTTATTGGGTCCACAATTAGCAAATTAAAAAAAAAAATTCCTACCCCTATCCTCTTCCATCCCCTCTATCCAAGTCCAGTCCCCCCTTCCCTAGAAGCAACCATTCTTGAGTTTCCTGGTATCTTTCCAGCATCTTATATGCATATAGAAACAAATATTTATGTGGATATTTGTAAAAAGATGCACAGCATACCTTTCTGTACAGTAGCACATGGCACATAGCTTCCCACCTCTTATTATTTTATATCTGGAAGCGCCTTGTACAATTAGACAAGAGAACAGGTGTTCCCGTTTCACAAGGTTTGGGCATCAGATTTCATGGGTATCACTTATGATTCTTTTGATCTCACTGTGATGTGTTCAGCTCCAGAAAAGAAAAAATCATGGGAAAAATATTTTCCAGTTAGGAATTTTTTTTTTTACAAGGTTGACCAATGAAGTGTCCTGTATCATGGGACAACGTAAACCCCCTCTGCATAAAAATGAACCCCCCACATTAAATAATTTTATGAGATTTTTCATTTATACAAAAAAGGTACAATAAATGCCCATATGCCCATCCAATTTGAATGCCTTAAGAACACTATCTTAATAGAATATGAACACAATACCCAAAAATGTCTTCATAACAAAATTTGCCATATTTTATGATACATATTTGCTTTTAGAATGGGTCATGAAAATATGTCTATTTTTTTCATGGTCTATTTTCAAGTAAATTGCAGATATGGTATCACTTTACTGCTAAATACCTTAGTTTGTATCTCCTTAGGAAAAGAAAAAGTAGCTTCTATAAAACCACAACATCATCACACCCTGTAAAAGATTAATTTCTGGATGTCATCCAGTGTCTATTCCATATTCAGATTTCCTTTCCTGAAAAAGTTTGAAAAAGGGATGTAATTTGTCAAAATAATGTCAAGCCTTGAAAATAAACATAAATGATCTTTAATGTGTACAAGGAGGAGAGAAGCTAAGACAGTGACACAGACACATAAACACAAAGACACCTGTCTTCCTGCCCCATCAGCTTCCTTGGCTCTTAGTCCTACCAAGGAAGCTGGCAAAGGGCCAAGGAGGGCAGGATGTGTGCTGTTACTTTTGCCCTGGCATTACCTACACAGGTCTTGGCACGCAGTAGGTCCTCAGAAAATCTCACATGAATAGACAAATGAGTGAAAAATCCCTGACCTGTCTTAGAGTCAAGACTCATGGTATCTTGAGTCTTCTCTGTACTCCAGACAGCACCTAGGCCTCAGCACAGAGTAGATCCTTATGAAGTACTGGGTGACTAGTTTTAACATCCCAGCATTGGCCCTGGAGTCATTCAAGGCCAGAGGCCACACAGTTGCTTCCTCCCTGTACCCAGATATCATCCAGCCCAAGCACCAGCACACAGTAGGTCCTTAGGAGATATACATTAATAGGCCAGGTAAATTAATGAATAAGAGAACATCCTTAGCACCAGCCCTGAATCATAGAGCATACATCTTCATTCCCTCCTGTAATCCAAACTGTCTGGCCCAATTCTCAGCACATAATAGGTCCTTAAGAAGCTCCAGGTGACTGAATAATTGTACATACCAGCATCAACCCTGGAGTCATTCAGAGTCAGGGATGACACAGCCAGTTCATCCCTATGCCCCAGATATCTCCCAACTCAAGTGTCAACACACAGTAGGTCCTCAGGAAATAGAGTGAATGAATAATTGAACATGCCCAGCTCCAACCCTACAGCCATTCAGGGTCATGGGCCACACAGTCTGACTCCTCTCTTTCTGACCTTCACCCGGCTGAGGTGCTCTGCACACAGTAGGTCTTCAAGGAGTGCTGGGTGACTGGATGAATGAGTGCAATGGGACTCTCGTTTGCAGACATAGGCCTGAGTTCAGTCACCACAGAGACCAGGGGAAACTTGCCCTCTAGGGCAGAAAGGATGGAGGTCCCAGGCTCTGAGAATGGGCGGGGCCATATTTGCCAACTTAAGTGACGTTCCCCCCTCCCCCCAAAAAATTGTGTTCCCCAGATACTTTATACAGATGCTTCCCTGAGTCCAACATGTCCTGTTCCAGGAAGGAACAGAGCAGCTTCAAGAGCATGGGGGAGTGGCTCGGAAAAGTGTGGGGTCCCACCAGCTGGCATGGAGAGTTCCCAGGAAACACAAGCTGAACTCTGCAGCCACCTCCCCCAATTCAACCTTCCCAGGAATCAGTTCCCCCAGGAAGACCCAGCAGAGGAGGACAGACCAGAACCTCATGAACACATAACTGTCCGTTGGTTATACAGGCTATGCAGAGAGTGGCCAGTGGAGGGAGGTGCTATTTGCGGACGGTGGTGGAGGCTTGTCTGAGGAGACGTTGGAGCAGAGCACTGCAGGAGGTGAGGGGGCCACCTCAGCTTCTGGGGGAAGAGCATTCCAGGAAGAGGTCCATTCCAGAGTCAGTGCAAAGGTCCAGAGGCAGGCACATGATGGGCTTGTTCAAACATCTGAAAGCCAGTGTGGATGGGATGGAGGGAGGGGTGCAAGTGCAGGCCAGTTCCCTCAGGGATGGGCTGAGGGATGGGCCCCTGAGGGATGGGCTCATCCCTCAGGGATGAGGAATTTGGCTTTTACCTGCTGAACTGAGTGGGTTAGGAATGGTCTTAATTATGGTTTTATGGGATCTATCTAGCTGTGGAGAATGGAACACCATGGTTGTGGGTGGATACTTCTATCGTCAATGAAATGAGGTTCTGGCATGTGATAGAATCCAAATGAATGACCACTGCTTATATGATTTACATTATTTTCATGATTATTTCCCACAAATTTGATGAAGACTTGCGGCACAAGCCGAACTAATCAGCCTACAGCCCCCAGATCTAGGCTGGACATCTAGGATGGTCCCCATGGCAGCTCCTCATTTCCACCCTTGCCCTGTCCTTCCTGTCCATTCTCTGCCTGCCTTGTTCCTGCCTTCAGCTACTATTCTCTCCATGCCTTAATTCAAGGTTCCAGTTCTTGTGGCACAGAAGGGGTGGGAGGTGGGACTGGGTGTGATGAGAGTCTGTCCCGTGTCCCCCACTTTGCCACTTGGACGTGAAGATCAGGGTGGTGGTGGTAGCCATCCTCCCAGACATGTGGAGAAAAAGAAGGAGGTCATTCCTGAAAGAGACCATAGCCCTGAGGTCAATGAGGAGGAAAGGTTTTAGTGATATTTTTAGGCCCCAGGAACCAGCTATAAATTAAGCCAGTTTCCTCCTGAACTTTGGTGGTGTAACATGAATCAATAATTAATCAATAACAAGTTTGAGCTCCTTTGAATTGAACTTCTGTTATTTGCAACCAGTAAATCCTAATGAATGTAACAGCTGAGGCTTGTGTTTCTTTTAAGGGAATGTTCTTGCTTGTTGGATGCAATGGGCTGGTGGGAAGGATGTGGAGAGAGCATCCCAGGCTTCTTCCTGCCCTGATTTCTTTGGCAAACCCAGGAGAGGCCACTGCAAGTCCTATCAAAACAAAATGATACAAAGAGTCTAAAGACACACACACATACACACTCATGAATGAAAAAGCAAGATGGAAATACTGACCTCTATCAGACAAGGTAAAATAAAAGTCAAGACAATCACTTCCTATTTCACAAAGGATTCAGAATGAGGTTTGAACTATACATTTATTGTGTGGCTACTCTGTGCCTGGCCTTGTGCTTGGTGCTTTACCTTTACTCTTGAACTGGCAAAGACTTAACAGTGCTGTAACTTGTAAGCATCAGATAACACAGTGGCTGAATACATAAAGCAAAGATTACAAAAATATATCAACAAACATAGTAACAGATTCTCACACACCCTTATTGGCTTTTGGCAGATAAGGTGAGCCATAATTAAATTAACACATGGATCTAATCAATATAACTGATAAGACTGAGTTAGTTAACAGACATGTAGAGTTTTGACTCCTACAGACCGAAAATACATATTCACCTTAAATGTACATGTATAAACACTGGGCATGTTGTAGGCCACAATAAAACTTTTAAGAAGGTGTTGAATGCAGATATATTAGAGACCACATTCTTTGTTCACAGTGTCATAAATTATTAAAACAAAACTATTTATAAATAAACATGATCACTGAGCTTAAAGCACTCTTTATATCGTAGAAACACTACAATATAACCTTTAGACAACAACATAAACAAGAACACAGGTTACCAAACTTTAAGATGTGGCCAAAGCTATAATCAGAAGTAATTTATTATTAAGTACACTACTTCAGCAAGTAATTTTGTAAAAAGAGATTATAAATGAATTAACTATTCAACATAAAAACAAAGGAAATAATAAAATCACAAACTATAGAAATATGGGCATAAATAAAGCCCAATGCTAGTCCTTAGAAAAGTAATCATGGATGAGGTAAAACTTTGATAAATCTAATAATGGGTCAACCACAAACAGAAGTTGAAAGGGAAAAGAGAGTTAGAACAAAATAAAGGAAGTTTTTCATTTAATTATAGAACAGTATTCATAGGGTGCTTGGGTGGCTCTGTTGGTTTAGTGTCTGCCTTTAGCTCAGGTCATGATCCCAGGGTCCTGGGATGGAGCCCCGCATTGGACTCCCTGCTTCTCCCTCTCCCACTCTCCTGTCTGTGTTCCCTCTCTCGCTGTGTCTCTGTCAAATAAATAAATTAAAATCTTTTTTTTTAAAAGAATAGTATTCATAATTCAGCTAACAATCTGAAAAGTTCAATGGAATGAAGAATTTCCTAGGGCATAAAAATCACTAGAAATCCACCAAAATTTATGAAGTAAAAAGTATTCATAAGTCAAGAGCATGGGAAGAAACTGAGAAAGCCCCCCAAGAATTAGCTGAAACGTTCCCCCCAGAGCAAAGGACCCTGGTGAATTCCTTCAAAATGTCAAGGAAGTGATACTCCTTAAGCTACAGAAACTACTCCAAGGCTTAGACAACAATAAAAGGGATGTCCTTCTATGATGCAAGCCTCACCATGTTACCAAAACGTGACAAAGATAGCACTGATCTTACATATGAAGAGAGGCAAGAGTCATGCATAAAATACCAGGAAGTACAATTCAGAGTCTGGAAAGACTGGCCTACCACGATCTTAAGACTACCAAGATGACATGACATTGAGGAGTCTACCAGACTTCATCAGTCCCAAGTTGCACGTTTTTTTCATCCTCTCTGAAGCCGGAAAGCAGCTTCCAGTTGGTGGGATCCTACCATGAAGCAGCATGCTTTTCTTCTCAGTCGTATATAAAATAATATGTGTTTTACAATCAACGATGTCTTAAGTTCGATGAAATACCATAATGCAAAATCTCACCCCGGGAGGTTAAATTAAAAAAAAAAAATTATCAGGTGCCTGGGTGGCTCAGTTGGTTGAGTGTCTGCCTTTTGCTCAGGTCGTGATCCTAATCAAGTCCCGCATCAGGCTCCCTGCTCAGCGGGGAGTCTGCTTCTCCCTCTGACCCTCCCCACTCTCATGCTCTCTTTTATTCTCTCTCTTTCAAATAAATAAAATCTGTTTAAAAAATTATCTTGATGGATGTTTAAAAGGCATTTGCTAATAAACCTATTGCTGACTTCTAACCAAGATGTTTCCTTAACAAGAAAGAGTGACCAATTTCAGAACAATCGTCCTCATCGTAGTTAAATGTGGAACATCATAGGCATCCCTGTTAAAACCAGGAACAAAAACAGGACACACACTACCAAGACTATGGTGGTTTGCTGTGGAGCTTTCGACCACTCCACAAAGCCCTGGAACAGAGGGGGGAAAAGTATATTAGAAACAGAGGGGCCACCATTGTTTCTTGCCCGGTATAGCGTTATGAGCTCCATACACCTTTGTCAAATGAACACAGGAGTGGAAAGACATACCAGGATGAAGGATGGAAGACAAAATGTTCAATGGCGACGATTCTCCAGATTAGTGATGAGCACAGTGCAAAGGTCTTAAAATATCAGGGAAGTTTGGGAAATGGAACTTTTCTGGAAAGTCAGTGGCGACATGAAAAAAAATCCTGATGAAGAAGAGAAGTGGATGTAGCAGATACTATGAAATGTCCAACACAAGCAGCTGTAAGACCTGGCAAAGACCCAGAAAAACTTGGAAGATATTCTTCAAATATCGAGGTTTCCCCCTTGGATTTTTCTGATGCAATAAATCTTGGATAGGACCAGAAAATACAGATTTTTATAAAGTTCCTCATAATTCACGCTATAGAAAAATAGGACAACTTGACAAATATTTACTTTCCCGTGGCAACCACAGCACCAAAAATCTGACAATTCCTCAGTTGGGGAAATGGATACAGCACAGCACATTACAAAGTATTTGGCAGCTGTAAAACGTGAATTTAAGAAAGAACAAAGGTGATCAATATGTATATCAACACAGAGAATTATCCAGAATATTTATGATGAAGATACCATATGGTAGGATAGTAATTTTGCTACGATCTCTTTTTGGAGGTTTGAAGAAACATATGTGAGTTATTGTAGGGCTCTGTTTATAGGAAGCTCAACAACAGGCAAAACTAACCTATCAGAAACCAGAAATGTGTTTGCCTTGGAGTGAGGGAGTGAGAGAGATCAGAAAGGAAGAGGAAGGGATTTTCTGAGAAAATGGCAACACTCAAAAATCTTCATTTGGGGGCGCCTGGGTGGCTCAGTGGGTTAAGCCACTGCCTTTGGCTCAGGTCATGATCTCAGGGTCCTGGGATCGAGTCCCATATCGGGCTCTCTGCTCAGCGGGGAGCCTGCTTCTTCCTCTCTCTCTCTGCCTGCCTCTCTGCCTACTTGTGATCTCTCTCTGTCAAATAAATAAATAAAATCTTAAAAAAAAAAATCTTCATTTGGGGTGTTGGCTACACGTATATACACACTCACGGATCTAGGCATTTTACTGGAAATACTTAGGACAACTTTTTAAAGCCGAGTATGAAGTTAAGAAAGCGTAATAAATACAGGTCATCTGCAATGCAGAAGGTTTGCACGCTCACGTGCGCGCGCGCGCACACACACACACACACACACACACCGGACCACTAATAATAGACCCAACAGTGCCTCCCAATTGTTCTGCATATGGGCCGCTAGCCACGGTTTACGGCTTATGTCTATGCCTGCCCCTTCTCAGAAATGCCCTTCGCTAATGGGAACCACCTCCCCAGGGAAGCACATGGGAGGTCATCCACACCCGTGATGGGGCTTAACAGGATCCCCGCTCGCTCAGAGGAAGACAAGGACTACGGAGGCTCCAGAGCTTCTCCTGAGCTTGGGCCCAGGCTGAACCCCCCAACTAAACTCCCTCTCAGTCCTTCCAGCTTCCCTCACCACCTACAGGTTCCTCCTGGGAGCACAGCTCCCTCCACAAATCCCTTGCACAGAAATCCCAACTAGTCTAATTTTCCAAGGGAAAAAATGTCTCCAAAGATATATGGCAACTGAAGAAGACGTGTGAGACAAAGGAGGTAGATGAACATATGGACGGGGGTACTGAGGGACGGAGGGACGGAGTGCGTATGTGGGGGAGCAGGCAAATGACAGTGTGGACGGGTGAATGAGGAGGCAGGTGAATGAATGGCTAATTGAAGACGAGCTTCTGAGTGCAGGGCTGGAGGGTATGTGTCTCCACATCACATGGGGACCCCCCCCCTTCCATGTCTGACCACCGCAGGACAATGTCCTCTTTCCCATGGGACACAGCTTGGAGCTCACAGCCCCAAGCAGGTGGAGAAATTGGGACCACCCACTGAGGTCTGCGGGGTGGACATCTGTAAAAGAAAGGGAACCCCCAGCTTACCTGCGAGTCCTCGGACTCATCTCCCTCCACCGCGTTCCACTCTTGTGCCAGCCCGGGTTCTGAAGAAGACAGGCCTGGTAGAGGAGACAGGAGGCACGAGTCAGTGACCAGGCAGCCGGGCCCTGTCTGCCCGTCCCTCCAGCCCCGTTCTCCTTCCTGTCACCCTTGAGCGCACACACTCTGGCCCAGTTGGCCAGAGAACACCAGACCTGAAGTCTGATCCTATTTCTGTCATGTCCTGGAAGACTTAGAGCGTGTTACCTGTTGTGATCTGCCATCTGACTCTCTGTTCCCTCACCTGTCAGATGGGTGAAACTGACCCTTTTCTACAGGCCTCCTACATAAACCAAGTGAGGGAGCGGAGGGGAAAGTGCGGAATCAGCCGAGAAGCAGCAGGCTGGCCCAGTGGAGACATCTTCCCACATTCAAATGTCAACAACCTTCTGGCTCCTTAGCTGGAAAGCACGAGCCAGGCCGAAGAGCGCCACTGTCCACTCTCCCCGCAACCAGGCCCCACTAGGACCCCCTCCCCACTGCCAGAACTCACACCCATATTATCCCCGCCCAGTTCCAGGCCTGCTTGTCCCCGATGGGAGGAGGTCCCTTGATCCAGCTGTTTGAGCCTAAACCCCAGCAGTTATCCTGGTGGTCTCTCTTGTCCTCCCCTCCCCACGCCCACCAGCAACAACTCTTGATTCTCCCTCCCAGATGTGTCTCAAATCTCTGCACTTATGTCCACCACTGCCACACACACCTAGGTCCTCTCTCTCCCAGACAGTTGTGGGAAACCCCTATCTGTCCTCTCAGCTTCTACTCTGACCTCCTCGTCCTACGGTTCATCCGCGCACACAGCCGGATGTAGGCTGTCTTGGCCTGGGCACCATTGACCTTGGGGAGTGTGTAACTCCTTGTGGTGGTGGTGGGTCCTTGACCTCTGTGACGTGGTGGTAGCATCTTCCCTATTCAGATAACCCAAACTCCAGACTTTATCAAACATCCCCTGGGAAGGGGAGGCAGGGGATAACATCGCCCCCAGTTAAGAACCCATGAGTTAGCAGAACCTTTTCAAAACACAAATGAGATCCTGTCGTCCTCCTCTTCGAAACCTTCCTATGGCTTCCCAATATTCAAATAACACACTCTGTGCTGTGGTCTCAGGATGTCGCTGGCCCAGGCTGGTCTCTACCCTCTTCCCCCGTGTCCCTGCTTTGTTCAGCACAGCCTCCAGTAACACAGCAAGCTTGTCGCCACCACGGGGTCATTGCCAGAGTGGCCTGGGTGTCCACACAGCAACCCCCATCTCTTGGAATACACGATCCCTTCTCCTGCCTCTCTCGCCGGCCCTGACCACCCTTGCGTCCCTCTCCATCAATCACCCCACTTTACCATCTTCAGAGCTCTCGTCAGACATTCCTTTTCTTTTAATTTCATTCCTTGTTTATTGTCTGTTTCTCCACTAAAATCAGCTCTATGGGGCCATCCTGTTGGCTGCTGGATCCCGAGCCCCTGGCACGCAGTAGGTGCCTCTGGTGGGTTTTGTCCCACATGGCCTTCCACTTGTTCGTTGATCCCTGTGTCCACAGCCCCGGGCAGCCCGCGCCCTCAGGATGCTGAACTTGACCATGTAGCTGATTTTGACTGACAGCCTGTGAGCAACTGGGTGGCCAGCTCCATCTCTCTCCCCGCAACCACCCCCAAGAGAATGTGCCCGGGTTGGCCTGCGGAGACAGTAGCCCCAAGTCGGCACCCTCATACTGGCCAGACGCACGTGAGGTCAACCGGCTGCCTCCGCCAGCTCATGGTCGGTGGCTGCTCAGGCAAATGCGGGCGCAGGCGGTGGGAGAACCGTCCCCTGAGCCCCTGTCATATGCTGACCTGCAGAATCCTGAGCAGAGGAGTGACTGTGGCTTTAAGCAACTAAGTTTCGGGGCCACTTGCTGCCTAGCAAAGGCTGATGGACACAGGGCTCCATAAATAGCTGTCCCCCAAATGAGTGAAGGAAGGAGTGTTGGGTCTTCCCCGAGGCTCAGCCACAACCTCCCCCCACCTCCCGCCGCCCACGGGACGCCTGCCCCTCACCTTTCAGGTCACCGTCACCGCCAGGGGCCCCAACCTCCACAGCTGCCCAGTCCTTGGTGAGGGCAGCACGCTTCTCCCAGGCCCTGGTCTCCCGGGGCATCAGCGTCTTGGCCCTCTCTGGCTCAAGCAGCCCTCGGATCTGCTCCGGCCTGAGGCTCTGCATCTTTCTGGGATGTAGAGTTTCCAAGGCGAGTCTCTCCTTCTCCTCCTGCTCCCGCTGGGTTCCTGGGGCACGGGATTCAGCACCTGGGGGCTGACAAACTTTTTGTCATTCCACAAACCTTTACAGAGTGCCATCTGTGTGTTGGCACCATTTCTAGGTGCCAGAGACCCAGCAGTTACAGAAGCAGGCTCCCTGCTCCTGGGGGTCTTGCGTTCCTGCGGAGACCCAGGCAGGAGAGAAGGATGGCATGCCAATGTCTAAGTGCCCAGGGGACAAATAAAGTGAGAAAGGGAATAGGAGTTCTGAGGTGGGGGCCAGAGAGGACCTCATCCACACACACGTTTATTCCACACCCAACGCACAGAGCCACAAGGTTTTAGGAAGCCAGAGTAGCCCCCAGAATCCCTCTTGCTACAGAGAAAAGGGCCACAGTCTTCCCAGCAGCCCCCAGCAGCCTCACCTTTCTCTTTTGTTGGCATAAAAGAAAACCAAGAAGCATTCCCCAGGTTGGGGGAGAAAAAGTCTAATTTAAAATGAAACGTTCTTGAGTATTCTCATTCTAGATCTTCTCAACCCAAAATTCAGGAGTCTGTCTGCCAGGAGTATGGGAACTACACTGGGTTACCCCCTACCCTGGGACTCTAGAGCTAGTTTATGTTCTGATTCTAGGGAACCGTATGCATTATCAGCCTTGCATTATATTAACCTGCCGACAACAGCCCTTGTGAATAGTTATTTTTTGAAAAGGAGTAAATTCTCTTGGTATAGGGAAAATAAAAGCTTTTTAAAGTATTTTCTTCTTTAATTAGGTTTTTTAAAAAGATTTTATTTATTTGACAGAGAGAGATCATAAGTAGGCAGAGAGCCAGAAAGAGAGAGAAGGGGAAGCAGGGTCCCTGTCAAGTAGAGAGCCCGATGTGGGGCTCCATCCCAGGACCCTGAGATCGTGACCCGACCTGAAGGCAGAGGCCCAACCCACTGAGCCACCCAGGTGGCCTTTAGATTTATACAAATAAAAATTGTTGGATCAAATTTAGAAGCCACAGGGCACACAGTCTAGATTCAAAGACACTTTAGCGACTGAGCAGGCAAAAGCACGAGGGGACCATGTTTGGAGTCAGAGTCAAAGAAACATGGTTATGGAAAAAAAAATTTTTTTTTAGAGCAATCAAGGCAATTTATTGTGAACTGGGTATTCGATGATCTCAGGCCTTCTCATCCCTTCTGTTGCGTGTGGAAATGGTCTTAGGGACAGATAAGAAAGTATCCATCTTATTTTTTTAGAGATCTTTTTGACCTGTGTAAGGGTGAGTTGACCTGATGGCTGGAATTCGCGCTAACATACTTCCACAGGGCCGCCTGGTGGGCTCAGTACATACAGCAACTGACTCTTGGTCTCCGGGTTGTGAGTTCAAGCCCCACGCTAGGCGTGGAACCTAATTTAAAGTAAGATGAAATAGAATAATACAATGAAATAAAACAAAATAAAATACTTCTACAGTAAAGGGAAAAGACAGAGACAAGGGATCAGAGCAAACAAAGGATGATTTCCAAACCTGGCAAATGGGGAGACACGGGGCTCTTGGGTCTGTTCCTGTGCCCGTGAGTAGACCTGAAATGCTTTCTTATCAGAAACTAATACATACGCTGTGGATATGCAAAATGTATCTTTTCTTCTGCATTACAAATTAGCAGGTAGGTCTTCTATGGACAGGGGTGACTCCCAAACCCTCGAAACTCAGATCTGAATGCATTTCCCCAGACACCTGCACCCTCTGTCCCCAGCCCCCAGCACAGCCTTCCTCCTTCTTGACAGGCCTCCACCACTGTCCTCACCGGGTTCTGCAGGCATTGCTGCCCACTTGTCTCCTCACCCGCACCTGCTCTTGTACTAGAAAACACTGTCCCCACTCTGTTCTAGTCTCCCACTCTGGTCCACTCCACCACTGACCCCAATGGTCCCCTCCCCTCACCACACTCCCCAGTCCATCCCGCCGGCTTCACAATCCTCAGGAGCCCCACTGGTCTGGAGGCTTTCAATGCCCCACCCAGCAGGGCAGGGCCCGCTCTGGACATGGCCTCAAGGTCTCCCTCGCTACAGTCCCTATGCTTTCCCTCCTCCAGGACAGTCCAGGACCAAACAACACTGAACTCCAAGGAGGTGAGTTTCCTCCCTCTTTGGCACCCTCTTCTATTGCTTTTTAAAAATTGAGTTTTGGAGGCACCTGGGTGGCTCAGTGGGTTAAGCCTCTGCCTTCAGCTCAGGTCCTGATCTCGAGATCCCAAGATCAAGTCCCACCTTGGGCTCCCTGCTCAGTGGGGAGCCTGCTTCCCCCTCTCCCACTCCCTCTGTGCTCTCCCTGGCTCATTCTCTCTCAAATAAGTAAATAAAATCTTTTTAAAAATTTAAGTCAAGATACACATAACACAAACTTCAAACTCGGAACCGTTTTCCGGCTAACAGCTCGGTGGTACTCAACACATTCACAGGTCCTCCTACCTCCTTACACCTGACACTCTGTCCCCACTGAACGATGACCTCCTCAAGGCCATCCATGGTGGAGCACGCGTCAGAGGTTCCCTCCTTTTTAATAACACGTTTGCTTGTCTGTTCGATGTCGTAGCCTTTGTGAATAATGATGCTATGAATACACAGGTGTGCAGATACCCCTTGGGACCCTACTTCCACTTTCTGGGGTCTACGCCCTGAAGCAGAATTGCTGGATTGTAGGGCAATTCTGTTTTTAGGTTTTTTCTGGGAACCTCCATACTGTTTCCCACAAGAGCCACACCAACTCACGTTCCTAATGGTGCACAAGAGTTCCCTTTTCTCCACACCCTCAACAACACTTGTTGCTTCCTCGGTTTTGTTTTTTTTAAGACTATTTATTTCAGAGACAGTGAGCAAGGGAGAGAGCACAAGCAGGAGGAGCAGGAGGTAGAGGGAGAGGGAGAAGCAGGCTCCCTGATGAGCAGGGAGCCTAACACAGGGTTCAACCTCAGGACCCTGGGATCATGATCTGAGTCAAAGGCAGATGCTTAACCCACTGAGCCACCCAGGTGCCCCAACCCTGGGTTTTTTTATAACATCCATCCTAATGGATTTGAGGGGTTCCACCGCCCCCGAAGGCGACAGTCTAGTCTGGAGCTAATCTGCCTCCCTTCCCTCCCCACCTCTGTCCTCTCTCTCAGAGAAAGCAGCTTCATGCTCAGAGCAAGCATCCAGCCAGGAGGTAAAGATATTCCTTTTCTTTCTTGTGCTTATTGTCACCTTCACCCTCAGTACCATAAAAAGGGGCGGGGGGTAGTGGCTTTCCATTCCTAACAAAATTTCCCTTTGACAATTCACTGAGAAAGACCGTGAAGGTGCGGCCACTCAGGGGTCTGGTGGGAGTGTATCTGGAGCAACCACTTGGAAAACTACTTGACAAGCATCTGCTGAAGCTGAAGGCGCCACCTCCCTCCAGAGAAAGGACAACTCGTGCCACAGACACTCACAGGGCAGCACTGCTGTCAACCAGATCCGTAAAGCGCAGCAGCTCTGGTACATGGACCACCCCACTGGCTCTCGGTAAGAGGAGGGACAAGTAAGCCACTGTGCATTCGCACAATGGAGTGCTACTCAGAAATCAAGGGTCAAACAAAAAGAACACACGCAATGACATGGATGAGTGTGGAAATACATGTCCTAAACTGCGTGAGAAGAGCCGGACACAGAGAACACATGCGTGATTTTATTCATTAAAAAGCAAGTATGGTACACGCAAAGAAACTGACGTTCGTATCAGTTACTGACTCAGGCTGGGGACAGGGGAGGGCAAGGCACTTTCTTGGGGGTCCTGGAGATGTTCTGTAGCTTTACCTGAGTAGCAGTCCCATGGGTGAAAACATTTGTGCAAATTCACCGAGCTCTCCCTTCACATGCTCTGTGCCCACTGCTCTGTGTGCTTCAGACCTCACGAAGACAGAAAATGAAAACCAAACACGAACTGGTTAAATGTCATGGAACTTCGTGGTTTGCTGCACAGGCCTGTTTTGATCTATAAGTAAATGAGTGGTTTGGAGATTTGCACATTGTACACATGTGGCTGTGTTGCTCGAACCCGGTTCTGCAGCGTCTTTGACATCAATGTTCACCAAGTTCTGACAGTAAAAGGATGGCGTTTGAGACTGTCTTGGTTTCCCATGGCTGCTGTAGCAAATTTCCACAAGCTGGGTGGCTTAAGACAATGCAGACTTATCTTATAGTAATGTAGCTCAGAGGTCTGAAATGGGTTCCCCTGGGAGAAACTCCAGCTGTCTCAGGGCTGGGTCCCTTCTGGAGGCTCTGGGAGAGAATCAGTCTCCTTGCCTCCTCCAGGATCGTAAGCCTCCTGCATTGCTTGGTTCTGCAGCTCTTTCTGCCACCTTTACAGTCCACATTGCCCACTTGAGTCTCTCTCCCGCTGCGTCACTGTGATTCTGACCCTCCCGCCCTACTTTTCCACTTTTAAGTCCCTTGCGATCGCTTCGGTCCACACAAAGAATCCAGGATCAACCCCCATCTCCAAGTCAGCCCTCACCCTGAAACCAACAGACTCACAGGTTCTGGGATGAGGACATGGAACCATCTCCGGGGAACCATCCTCCTGCCTACCACAGGGATTAAATAAAAATGCTAGAAGAGAGACAAGGGAAGGGATGGAAAGGAAAAAGTGTTGAGGAACGGTAGCATGGGTGTTGCTGGGACCACACACGGAACTGTCAAGGGTGGGGGAAGAACGACGCTCACGGCTGCCAGCCTGGCAAGGAGTGAACATGGCGGTGACCTCACCGAGTCATCGTAAGCTTTGTGCTGAGACCGAAGGAGACTCCATACATAGTGAGTACCTGACGAGTGGAGGAACACACAGGTTTTTCCTCGGCCTGGCTCGTCCTTGCTCTTCTGTGTTGGCTTCTAGAAACTGCCCGTACCTCAAGGCTGAACGGAGACATCACTTCCCGCAGGACTCATTAACACTTGCACCATGAGGGCTTGAATGTAAATGACTTCTCCAAGGCATTTCTCAGCCAGAACTTTGTGCCAGACCTGTGCTGAGTACTGGGCCTTGCGGGTGAACCCGATACCTTCAGTGGCTCACGTTCTCCTGCAGCAGGAGGACAGCGAGCAGAGAACAAGGAACAAAGCAGCAGACCTGGTGTCTGGAACACCAGCAGCAAGGTTCAACATCCAGGAGCTCCGCCAATAACAAAATTGAGATAGACCTAAAAAGATAAACACATCCCTTCCCCACCCCCTCACTTTTACTTCACTGTTTGAAATTCAAAATGAAACAGGGGTCCAGAGAAATACTTCTCTATTGTAAGGAAAACCTGAGCAAATGCCAACTGATGGCCAGGATGGGCAGAGGCAATAGGGAGTAGTGGGGACTGTGGCAAAGGAGAGATCGGTCTGTGTCTGAAGAAGCCTAGCTAATACCTGCCCAGTGAAAACGTGGACCTAGGGTCACCTATCTTCTAATTTCTGGAGAGAACACTGGAAATCTATGGTTTTAGATTACATCTTCCTCATTTTAAAACACTTCCAGACGTTTAAAAGGAGGACACCTTGTCAGCAAGCCACACAGAGCACGGTGTGGGCCGGGAAGTGTGCAGACGGCGGGGAAAGGCCGCGTCAACAACATTTTCCATAAAAAAAAGCTATTGCTCATGATGGGAAAGTTATAGAGAGAGCTTGAGTAGGGGGCCTGTTTTTGCCTTTAACATGAGCTATAACGATGTGTTTAGCGTGAGCGAAAGGCACGTCGGGTAAGAGAGGTGACCGCGGAGAAGACAAGGGCCTGGGGGTCCAGCTCATAAGAGGCTGGATCTGGCTGGATGGAGAAGGGAGGAGGGAAAGGGCAGACAGCACTCTGCGGAGGAATTCACCCCTCACCGCCTCCGTGTTAGTTCCCGAGGAGGAAGGAGGGAGGTGTGGCCGCAGCAACCCGCCACCGCAACCCTGACAGGAACCCCGGCAGCCACCGTTCCTGGGAGCGCGCCAACGCGGCAGGCCTCGGGGCGCACGCCGTGACCTTTCCCGCTGCAGTCCTGCCCTTCTTCTCCTCTGCCGGTACTGTTCCGCCCATTCCACAGACGGAGAAGGTCCTCAAGGCCGGAGCCGGGCAGAGAAGCAAAGGCGCCAGACCCCCGCGCCTGTGCGCCCAGCCTCCCCAGGGCGGTAGGCGCGCCCAGACCCACAACGCACACGTGCGCAGGTGTGCGCGCGGGCGGGCACACAGACTCCGCGTGCTAAACGCACCGGGAGATCGGACACAGACGCCGAGACCCCAGCGAGACCGGGGCGCACGTGCACTCAGCGACCCAGGTGGGCGCGCAATGCAGGGCCATTCCCCTCCCCGCGCAGAGGCCGGATTCCAACTGCGGTGACGGGCAGAGGGGTAGTCCGGGCGGGGCGGGGGAGCAGACCCGACCCAGACCCAGCCCAGCCCTCCCCCAGCGGGCGGAGTGGTTGCCCCCTTCCCGGACAGGCATCCTCCCAACGCCTCTGGTCCCACCCCCAAACACATTCCCGCTCACACACAGTCACCGGCGCGCTTCCCGGGTCGCCGCCGGAGCCCCCAGCCCCACCTCCCGCCCACGGGGGTCCCTCGGAGGACTCACCCTCCCCAACCAGACCCAGTCCTGCCACTACAGAGCTGGAGCCGCGGCGCCCGCGGCTGCGCAGACGCGGAGGCTTCGAGGGTGGGGGTGGGGGACATGGGGGAGCTGGGGATGGTGGCCTGCCTTCTCGCCGCCTCCCCTCTCCACTCTCGGGAGCGGGGACCTGCAGCAGGTAGGGAAAGGAGCGAAGGGGCCACAGGGACGACATGGCTGCGGTGAAGTTGCTGGAGGAGTAGTACTATGCCTGCCAAGGGTCGGCCACAGCGGGATGAGCTGTCCTTTCCCCACTGAGGTTATGCCCAACTTCCCCAGCTGCAGAGGCCAACAGCCTCCTCAGGCTCCTCGGTGATTCTCTATTCTGCAAACCCGGGTCAGGGTAGGAGGGAGGAGGAAGGAGTTGGGGCAGAGATGTCCTAGAGGCCAGACTGCCAGGGGTCAGAGGCTGGCTCTGCCGTTTGCTACTAGTGTGTCCTTGGGTGTGTCACTTAGCGTCTCTGTGCCTCCATTTCCCATTCTGCTTACCGCCTCCCAAGACTGCTGTTAGAAAATAAGCCAGGCTTGTAATGTGCCTGAAACAGTGCCTAATTGTTGCTACTATCATCACTTGTTCAAGGTTTATGCAATCACTACTTCCCAAATTGCTCTGGTAGAAGCTACATCAAAGTTTTAGATTTTTTATAAAGTCAGAGGTGGGAAGAAAGTCTCTCTCTTTGTGGTCTTATTTGCATCTCATTATCTTAAATGTTTGTTGACCAGGTTTATTTTCTGTTTGTTAGCTGCTTGTTTATACCCTCCCTGCCTCGTTCTGTTTGTTTGGCTTTTGTTTCTTGACTTATAGGCATTCTTTATATATTCTGGCTACTGATCCTTTGCCTGTTCCTCTGCCTGTAGCAGACATCTTCTCCTGGCCTGTCACTTATCTCTTCACTTTGCTTACACAGGGCCTAAGGTTCTGGATTTTGATAAAGTCCAGGCCATTCACTTTTTCCACTCAGATCAACACACCTGACTCCCCAACCTTGTACTTTACAGTCTTTTTTTATGTTTAGCTTGTTATACCTTCTGGAAATTTTTTGGATAGTGTGAAGTAAGGATCTTTGTTTTCCGCATGGATAGACCATTGACTAATCCTGGTTTCCCAGAAAAACAGTGGAAATAACTGTCATTTATCCAACCAATTGGATGAGCAAAGGCATCACATACATGAACATTATTTCATTTTAATCAATGACCCCAAGTGGTAGGGTATTATTGTCCCCATTTAGCAGAGAAGGGAACTAAGGCATGAAGGGGTTACATGATTTGTCCAGAAGACACATGGCAAGAATATGGGAGGATTGGGGTGCCTGGGTGGCTCAGTGGGGTAAAGCCTCAGCCTTTGGCTCAGGTCATGATCCCAGGGTCCTGGGATCTAGCCCTGCATCAGGCTCTCTGCTCAGCAGGGAGCCTGCTTCCTTCTCTCTCTCTGCCTGCTTCCCTGCCTACTTGTGATCTCCATCTGTCAAATAAATAAGTAAAAAATCTTAAAAAAAAAAAAAAAAGGAATATGGGAGGATTGAGGGACACCTGAGTGGCTCAGTCCTCTAGCCTCTACCTTCGGCTCAGGTCATGATCCCAGGGTCCTGGGATTGAGCCCCACATTGGGCTCTCTGCTCAGCGGGGAGCCTGCTTCCCCCTCTCTCTCTGCCTGCCTCTCTGCCTACTTGTTATCTCTGTCAAAAAATTAAATAAAATTTTTTTAAAAAACAACAGACTCGAGTTTGAGGGGTTTCCCCAGAGTGAGGTCGGGGGAGAGGCTACTGAAGAACTTCTTAGGAAATGACTCCTACCCCAGATAGTGTGTCTGGAATCCTATTCTATGTCTTCCTCTGACCTTTCTTTAGTCTCTTACATTTCCCTTTCTCAATCTTGGCCACATCTGCACATAAATGGAAATCATTTTATAACTGCATCGATTTCTGCATAACATCCATATATTAGTAAGTAGTAATTTTATTTTAAATAAATGCAGTTTCAGGACACCTGGGTGACTCAGTGTGTTAAGCCTCTGCCTTTGGCTGGGGTCATGGTCTCAGGATCCTGGGATCAAGCCCCCGCATCGGGCTCTCTCCTCAGCAGGGAGCCTGCTTACCCCTCTTTCTCTGCCTGCCTCTCTGCCCACTTGTGATCTCTGTCTTTCTGTCAAATAAATAAATAAAATGTTCTAAAAACAAGCAAACAAACAAATAAATAAATGCACTTTCTTTTTTAAAAGCGCCCCTTGAGGGTCGCCTGGGTGGCTCAGTGGGTTAAAGCCTCTGCTTTCGGCTCAGGTCATGGTCTCAGGGTCCTGGGATCGAGCCCCGGCATCGGGCTCTCTGCTCAGCGGGGAGCCTGCTTCCTCCTCTCTCTCTCTCTGCCTGCCTCTCTGCCTACTTGTGATCTGTCAAATAAATAAATAAAAATCTTTAAAAAAAATAAAAAATAAAAAATAAAAGCACCCCTTGAAAGAAAACTTTGCAGCACTTTGTAAGTGGAAAGCCGATTTCACGCTTCATAACAAAAAAAAAAAAAAAAATGGAAATAAAATAAAAATTAATAAATCATAGCTAGAAGCTGCCATTTGATGTAGCAGACTGAATTATCGGCCCCAATTCACCATCACCGTAGCTATGACACATCTTCACTCTTCATGGCGAGTTGAAGGGTGAAGAAGTAAACTCTGATTACCATGAGACCATGGAAGGATGAAGACATGTTATGCCCGTGAGCTTTTTCCCCTTTGCTGACTGTGTTTTCTACCCTTTCTCTGTAATCATCATCAGGAGTATGCCTATATAATGAGTTCTGTGAGTCCTGCTAGTGGATCATCAAATCTGGGGGTGGTCTCGGGGACTTGCTACACCACTCTCAAACCCCCAACCAGTACCTATGACTGCCTTTCTACCAGGAGCTAAGTACTGCTGACATCTCTTTAGGGCTCCAGGAGTAGCTGGGAAAAGGCAAATTAATGCTAGGTGTTCATTCATTCACTCACTCATTCAACAATTCAACAAAAACTCATTAAGCAGCTATTGTGTTGTAGCTGCTGTTCTAGGTGCCAAGATAGTCAAAGCCTGTGGCTTAATGGAATTTACCTTCTAGTGAAATTAAGCAGACAACTAAACCAATAAATATAGAACAAAATATAGTTTTGTTGATTCTGAGTTACATGAAATAGATCAACAGGATAGTAACTGCAAAGCCACTCTAGAAGGGAGTGGTCAGGAGAGATCTTTTTGAAAAGGTGGCATTTTGAGATAAGACCCGAACCGTGAAAAGGAGCCAGTGATGCAAGAGTTCTTGGCAGAGAGAACAGCAGGTGCAAAGGTCCTGAGGAACAATAAGAAGGCCACTGTGACCAGAGTGGTTGGGCAAGGGAGAGAGCAATGGGAGACAGGATCAGAGAGCCATCCATGGTCTTGAAAGTCACAGCAACATCTTTGAATGTTATAGTAGGTGCACTGTGAAACTAGGGAAGGACATTGAGGAAGGGTGTGATATAATCAATTTACATTTTCAAGGCATGACTGAACTGTTGTGTGGGGAAAACTCCAGAAGGGGCAAGAGATAAAATGGAAAGATTAGTTCGGAGGCTGTTGGACTAAACCAACCATAAGATGATGGTGGACTGAAGTGATGTGGCCGTAGGAGTGGAAAGCAGTGGACAGATTCAGGATACACTCTGGGGATGGAGCTGGGAGGACTCCCTGATAGGCAGTATTTGGGAGGTAGGCGAAAAGAAAGAATGAAGGACGACTTTTGGACTCTGAACCTGAACAACTAAGTGCACTGTAGTGAATGCAGTGAGGAGGACCCACTTTCTTTGTGAGAAAACCCAGAACACTCTCTTTGGGGCATGTTAAGTATTTGATGCCTGTGTTTTTAAGACTAAGACCAGGAGAACCTGGGTTACCCAGAAATCAGCATTCAGAAATTCTGGGGGTGAGGGCTGTGGAGTGGGCCCAGGAATTCTCAGAAGAGCACACGTAGGGGCTCCTGGGTGGCTCCGTGGGTTAAGCCTCTGCTTTCAGCTCAGATCATGATCCCAGGGTCCTGGGATCAAGCCCCACATTGGGCTTGGGGAGTCTGCTTGTCCCTTTCCCTCTCTCTCTACTCCAGCTCTCTCTTGCTCACTTTCAAATAAAGAAATAAAATATCTTAAAAAGAATAAGGGGGGCACCGGGGTGGCTCGGTGGGTTAAAGCCTCTGTCTTCAGCTGAGGGTCCTGGGATCGAGCCCCACATCGGGCTCTCTGCTAGGCATGGAGCCTGCTTCCCTTCCTCTCTCTCTGCCTACTTGTGATCTCTCTCCCTCTGTCAAATGAATAAATAAAATCTTTTAAAAAATAAAAAAATAAAAAAAGAATAAGCAAGAAGAGGAAGAGGGAACAGGAGGAGAGGAGAAGAGCACGTGTATGCAGTAGAGCCCTGGGCTCCTGACACTGTCCGCGGTGCTGACCTGATCAGGTCTGCGCTGTCTGTGGTGCTGAACCTCTGGGTGGATTAGCTGGAAAGGGCTCTAGCTCCCCTCTGCCTCTCTTTCCCCCACTCTCTATCTCTCTCCCTCTCCCTCCCTCTCTTTCTCCCTCACTCTGTCTCTCTGTGTCTCTCTGTCTGCCTCCATCGCCGTCTCCCTCTCTCTCTGCCTCTATGTGTGTCTCCCTCTCTGCCTCTCTCTTCCCTTCCTTCTTTCTCTCTCCCTCCCTTTCTCTCTGCCCTCCCTCTTTCTGTATGTCCCTCTTTCTGCCTCTCTCCCTCCCTCCCTCTCTCTCTCTGCCTCTCTCTCTCTGCCCCTCTCTCTCTCCCCCTCTCCTTCCTTCTTTCTCTCCCTCTCCCTGTCTATGTCTCCCTTCCCCCACTTTCTCCCCCTTGCCACCCTCACCTTCTCTCCCTTTTTCAAAGAACCCACCTGCCTGGGGAAAGCCCTGCTGTTGCCGGAAACAAAGCTCTCTGGGCTTCGGGGAGTGCAGGATGAAAGCAGATGAGGGAGAAAACTGCAGAGTCATTTTTAAGAGGCAACTTTGGCTCTTAGGACAGCAGGGCCTGACTACAACATGAATGGAATTATTAACGCAGAGTTTCCGGAGCATCTCTGAGGGGAGAAATGTACAAAAAGAAAATCAGGGGGAAAGTGCCCAGGATTCAGGCTGATGGTTACCTTGGGCTGAGGGGAAATGGAAGTGTTACATAAGTATATGTGAATTATTGTCAAGACCCTATTTTTATGTTATGAGGTGGGGTCACAAGAAAGGTATTATTGTAGATTTATATAAATACAGCATGGCTATATATTTTTTTAAAGATTTTATTTATTTGACAGAAATCACAAGTAGGCAGGGAGGCAGGCAAAGAGAGAGGAGGAAGCAGGCTCCCCAATGAGCAGAGAGTCCAATGCGGGGCTCTATCCTAGGACCCTGAGATCATGACTTGAGCCAAAGGCAGAGGCTTTAACCCATTGAGCCACCCACGTGGCCCAAGCATGGCTATAGTTTATGCTAACCTAAATCATAAACACTTGAAATCATGAGCATTGGGAGTATTTTTTGAAGTGAAAAGAAGTCTTACAATTCAAAATTCCTTAAAAATAATCCATACTTTTTTTGTTTTTTTTTTATTTCTTTTCAGCATAACAGTATTCATTGTTTTTGCACCACACCCAGAGCTCCACGAAATCCGTGCCCTCTAATACCCACCACCTGGTTCCCCCAACCTCCCACCCCCTGCCCCTTCAAAACCCTCAAATTGTTTTTCAGAGTCCATAAAATCCATACTTTTGAATTGTGTACATCATAAACTATACTTGTTATTATATTATCACTTTATCTAGTGAAGAGACATTCAACCATTTTTGTTAGGACTATTCTTGAGTTATGTGAGTTCTGAGTTGTCCAAAGTCTTCAAGAATGAGTCCCTGGCATAAGATCCACCCACTCTGGGACAGATGGATGAATATGTTTGTTTTTCCCAAAAATCTGGTCACCAAGGAAGCTGCAGCCACTCTGATCACTCAAGAGACAGACGTTCAAAAAGCACCCACTATGTGCTGGCCATTTCAGGGAATAGCCAGGATACCGGAGGCATAACCCCTTCTCCTAAGAAGACTATTTCTATACCTTTTAAAGAGTACCGGAGGCATAACCCCTTCTCCTAAGAAGACTATTTCTATACCTTTTAAAGAGCAGGAAGGTTTGAGCCTCTGATATGAACCCTTTGATCAGCTCTAGTCACTGAAGTCTGACTCTTACCTACTTTCTATCTTCTCATGGAGCTGTTGGCCTGGAGGGTGATATTCTAAATTCGCTAAAGAAGCTGGAGCTCATTACATTATATATATTCTTGCTTTCTTGCCTTCCTCCCCTTCTAGAATGTAGACTCCATGATGGTAGGAGCTGTGGGTTTTAATTCATTCCTGAGCCCCTAGCATTTAGAACATTGTTTGACACACCCTGGATGTTCTATGAATGTTCTTTTCAAGGGTTGAGTGAACAAAAAGTGATGTTTTGTAAACATAAAATATCCCAATATCTTAATGATGGCAACTCATCAAATTAAAAAGATGAGTGAACTGAACCGACACATGGGTGGGCTGGATACAGCTCATGGTCTGCACAGTTGAGTCATCTAAGATCAAGGAGTCCTTACTGAGCAGAACTCTGCCATGAGACTGTTCCATGGGCAGCTGACCTGTTCCCTACTCTGGTCCCTCGGCTGTGGCCCAGAGGACAGGGCTGTGGCATCAAGCAAGGAATCCTGTAAGCAAGGATCATTCCACAAAAAGGAGAATCTACTTATTCTTTTAAACAGCTACAAGGAGGGGTGCCTGAGTGGCTCAGTCAGTTAAGCATCTGCCTTCAGCTCAGGTCATGATCCCAGGGTCGTGGGATGGAGCCCATGTCAGGTTCTTCTCCCTCTGCCTGCCCTTTCCCTGCTTGTGCTTGCTCTCTCTCTCTCTCTCTCTCTGGTAAGCAAATAAATAAAACTTGAAAAAATGTAAAAAAAAAAAAAAAAAACTGCAGGGAATTAATTCCACTATGTTGCTGCATGGTCTTTCCCCCAACTAGCAGACATTAAGGTTGTATCCAGAGACTGATCATTTGGGAGCCTCAGATCTCTTGGGAAAGGCCCAAATTCAACTTGCAAACAGCTAGAATTTAACCCAGGGAAATCTGTCACCTAAGACCTTCCTATTTTGCTACTACTGAAAATCCTTCAGTTTATTCTACAGGGTTTCCCCTGTGGTGGTGGGGAGGGTGTGTCTGGGGTGAAAGAGAAAAATGACAGAGTTGCCAAGTCTGCTTAGGAAATATGCGTCCTCTCCACGCTGTCAGTTGGGTAATATCCTTACCCTCACTTCATACAACAAAATAGATCTTTGTGGACCAATGTGGAAAGATCTTGAAGACACATCATCGCATGGAAAAAAGCAAACTGCAGAGCCACAGTTGCAGTCTGACATCACTCATATGATATCCTAACTACACACAATACAACGTCCGATATTTTCTATGGATGAGTAGACGCGTACGAAAAAGTTTAGCAAATTTAAAACTCGACCGATGCTTATGAGAAAAGGCTCACAAGATTAGCAAGTTTCTCGAGGTTACACATATTCATTCATGATGAAAAACCTGTAGTTTCGTTAAATGAGTATCAAAGCCAGGAGACAGATCAAGTCTCAGCAAGGCAAAACTCAGGTGTTTTAAGTTTTTGTTTTGTTTTGTTTTTACCACGGATTACAGATTTACAACAAGTGTTTTATTATCTGGGGATCAGGACTAGACAGGGAGGCCCTGTTAGATTTCGTTAATCTCAGGGATCAAACTAATTTTCCTTCCTGACTATGGTACACCATGAGTGTGACAGTTTTGCTTCCACATGTATTGCTTATAAGATAAAAAGTTAAAATCCTAAAATCCAAAGATATTGACAATATGAAGGCATATTTCCAAGTCAAAGATGTTAGAATGTAAAAAAAGGGGGAGGCACCTTAGCATCAAACAAATATGACACATAGATTTAATTATTGCAACTGTTCAGCCATAATAGTGCATATATCATAGTAAAAGACCCATATATATTTGGCATTGTTATTATGGGACGGCTAATATTAGCCAGGTTTGTTCTACGGATAGGGAAGGTGAAGCTCAGAATCAATGATCCCCAGATGTGCACACAAAAGCTGCATCTATTTCTCTGGGCACACACACATCTGTACATGAGGAAGAAAAGTGCCTCCCAGTGTGTCCCATATCCACCAGCTAATCACCTCCAGAGCAGAGGGCTGCGCTGATGAAGTGAGAGCCACTGGAAGTCTTGCTTTATCAATATGTTCTGACCTTTGACAAAGAAAATATGTTTACTTATTAACTGTCCAGAAATAAAATAAAGTAATATTATTTAAAAAGGGATTTGGAGAAGGTGAGTGCCCCTCCAAGAGACAGGCTGGAAATAGTCTTTCTCAGCCCTGACGCCCAACACCTTCTGATTTCTATTAAACCGAGTCACCTGGCTCATGCAGCCAGTAAATCGCAGCCTTGTGATGCATACCTGAGAGACTGGCTCTAGAGACTGTCCCTGTCCTGCTCTGTGGGGCAGACTCTCTCTGGAAGTTCTTCAACACCAGGAGAGGTGCCTCCCCTCCCCAGGTTCACCCCAGGACTGCCCAATCCCAAGGTGAGGGAGCTGAGGCACAGGTTGGCTGTGTCTACTCTGTTTGGTCTTTGCTCTGGGTCTCTACGGCAGTCCTCTTCCCCCAGAGGATCCTGGATCCATTCTTGGGCAGCCAACCCATCTCTCCTTTCCAATGATGAGAGATTGTTGATTGCCGCGGAAACCCTCCCTCGGATGTAGACCACCAGCCAAGGGAAAGACAGTCCTACCATCTGATTCCCTTCTTTGCTGGCCCTGTTAGGATCCAGTGAGATGCGGGGGGGGGGGGGTGTATGTACATGGACAACATCTCTTGGAGGCTCCCAAGTGGTGATTGCCAGAAGAGAACCCGGTGTTGGAAGAGAGAGAGAGAGAGAGAACCCTGCTTTTCTGTCATATATTCTTTTGACCCCTTTGAGTTTTGTATCAAATAAGCTCTTCAGTGAATAATGAGAAATAGCACAAAAGTAGGTAAACTTATCATATCAAAAAATGGGCAGAAGGTATGAACAGACACTTCTCCAATGAAGTCATACAAATGGCTATTAGACAAATGAAAAAATGTTCATCACTAGCCATCAGGGAGATTCAAATTAAAACCACATTGAGATATCACCTTACACCAGTCAGAATGGCCAAATTAGCAAGACAGCAAACAACATGTGTTGGAGGGGATGTGGAGAAAGGGGAACCCTCTTCCACTGTTGGTGGGAATGCAAGTTGGTGCAGCCTCTTTGGAGAACAGTGTGGAGATTCCTCAAGAAATTAAAAATAGAACTTCCCTATGGCCCTGCCATTGCATTACTGGGCATTTACCCCAAAGATACAGATGTAGTGAAAAGAAGGGCCATCTGTACCCCAATGTTTATAGCAGCAATGGCCACGGTCGCCAAACTGTGGAAAGAACCAAGATGCCCTTCAACGGACGAATGGATAAGGAAGATGTGGTCCATCTACACTATGGAGTATTATGCCTCCATCAGAAAGGACGAATACCCAACTTTTGTAGCAACATGGATGGGACTGGAAGAGATTATGCTGAGTGAAATAAGTCAAGCAGAGAGAGTCAATTATCATATGGTTTTGCTTATTTGTGGAGCATAACAAATAGCATGGAGGACATGGGGAGTTAGAGAGGAGAAGGGAGTTGGGGGAAATTGGAAGGGGAGGTGACCCGTGAGAGACTATGGACTCTGAAAAACAATCTGAGGGGTTTGAAGTGGCGGGGGGTGGTGGTGAGAGGTTGGGGGAACCAGGTGGTGGGTATTATACAGGGTATGGATTGTATGGAGCACTGGGTGTGGTGCAAAAATAATGAATAGTTATGCTGAAAGTAAATAAAAAATAAATTTTTTAAAAAGTAGGTAAACTTAAAGAACTAAGATAAAATGAAAAAAGAATGGGACACAATGTCGACATGAGAGGTATGGTGGCTTAAAACTACTTTTTAAGTCGGGCTTTGCACTCAGCCCAGAGTCTGCTTAGGACTCTCTCCCTCTCTCTCTGCCACTCCACCCTGCTTGCTCACTTTCTCTCTAAAAATAAATAATATTTTTTAAACCCCCGTTTTTTAAGACTTTACTTATTTATTTGACAGATAGAGACCACAAGTAGGCAGAGCAGCAGGCAAAAGGAGAGGGGGTAGCAGGCTCCCTGCTCAGCAGAGAGCTCCATGCAGGGCTCGATTCCAGGACCCTGAGATCATGACCTGAGCCAAAGGCAGAGGCTTAACCCACTGAGCCACCCAGGCGCCCCAAAAAACCACTTTTTAAGATAAAATAAAATAAAATAAAAGTCATGTCCCTACATATTAAAAAGAAAAAAGAAATCTGAGTGGTCAATGCACGGGAGGCATGCTGACTTATTTTCTAGACTATCCTTGTGGCTCGTATAATTTCATTGTTACTTTTTGAACAGAACTATGAGGGTCTCAGTTTCAGGTAAGATGGGGTAAGTACCTTTGTTCTGTCTCTCCCACTGAAGAATTTCAGTAAATCAGCAACCTGCACAGCAGTAGGAGCCAGTATTTTAGTCACAGACAGCCAGCACCCTTTCGGTGACCTGTAGGACAGGACAAGGCAGCTGGGTCAGGCACTCCCGTCAACTCCTCACCAGCTTTCACAGGAGCGTCTCAATAGATTAATAACCTGTACAGACATCGTGCTGTTAACTGTGTATATTTGCTCCTCAGGGCTCTGCTCTAAGTCACCATCTCAGAGAGATCCTCCCTGACTCCAAAGCCGAAGCAGCCTCCCTTCACGCTCCCCCTCATTACCTCCGACCACACTCAGAAATTAGCACTCCTGGCCTCATAAGACGAGGGCCTTGTTTGCTCACTGCAGGACTCCCTGCTCCTAGAACGGGTCTGGCACAGAGGAGGAGCTCAGATATTTCTGGAAATAATGACTCCCTGCTCACCCCAAAGTCTCTTGTCCCTTGAGGTTCCTGCTTATCAGCAGATGCAGGAAATCAAAGTATTTTCCTATATTACGCATCCACCTTATTTCTTAGATGGCCACTCTCCCACTGCTAAAGGGGAAAGAAGAAAAAAAACCACTCAGCCTCCTTCCTGACCCAAGTATCTCCTCCTCCTTTCCATACACCTCTGCTCACACCAACCTCCCTGTGCAACATTAAATTCGACAGTGGAAAAAATGCCAGCTTCACACCTGCCTCTCCTTCCCCTCCACTTCTCTCCCACCTCTCACCCTCTCTGGGAAGCAGGTGATCACCTATAATAAACACCGCATCCCCGTAGGCAGGCTTTAAAGAAACTTGGGCAAAAGAAAGATTCCTCCTATGAATGTTGATGCTTTGGGAAATATTTACAGGGCGGATGAGTATCCATGATGAAGGAAATGGAAAATCCACTCCACCCCAGGGAGTGGCCATGCTGGGGGGGGGCGTGTTGGTGAGTGGGGGTACTCCCAGTATCTCTCCCTGGTCTTGGGAGACCAATAGACAGTAGGGAGACTTGTTCTGCTAACACGCATGGAACAGGGTTGTCCTTAAACTTCACATCAACCTTAGGAGGTGATAATAAAAGTATTATAATGATAATGACCACACGGAAAAGAGTCTACTTGCCAAGAACTGCTCTAAATGCTCCACCGCTAGACTCTGTCCTTCACAACAACCATGTAAGGTAGATGCTATCCCTTCTCCCTACCGTACAGATGAAAAAACTAAGCTGTAGAGAATTTAAGTCACTTTCCCAAAGTTCTTTAATGAAGGAGTGGCAAGGCGAGAGTCTGAATGCAGCAGTACACTCACTGCCTGACAGCACTCACCTGGGGCCACCAGACTTTCCAGGGACAGAACCTAGTTGCAAGGCCACACCTAGCTGCAAGGGAGCTTGGGAAATGCCGCTCAAACTTAGGGGTTCTAGCACAGTCGAGGCGAGATACTGGAGGACAATGAGCAGTCTTCACCACTCCCCCCCACACACACTTTGACCTTCTCCCATGTTATTTAAGATCTCAAAATTCAGGAGCTCACAGCCAGCTGCTGCCCATGATGGGGGGGGGGGGTGGCAGTAATTAAAAGAGGTGTTCTGAGACATCAGCGGTGAGAGAGCCAACAGAGAAATCACTTTGGGAGGTACCAGTTAGCTATTTCAAACGGACACCTCCTTTAGGTGGTCAGGGCCTCCAACACCCAGCCAGTGTCAGAGACCTGCTTGGTGGCGTGGGGGAGCAAACCCATAACCGAAAGATCTAACTTACAAAATCCTACGGCATCATTTCTCCCACATTCTGTTGGTCAAAGCAAGATATCCAGACAGCGCAGATTCAAGGACTAGGAAAACAGACTCTTGATAGCAGGTGCTGGAAAAAAATAAAAAATAAAAAAGATGTGCCGTTTTTAATATCCAAAATGAGAAAAATTTAAAGGAAAATGGAAAGGCAGGCAGGGGGCAGAAAAGAGAAAGGAGCAATGGAAAACAAAAGAAAAGAAAAAAAAAAAAAAACCCAGCCCCAGTTCCTCGGAAGAGGTAGTGTGGGACGGTGTGGTGGAGTGGGGGGCGCTCCTTGGGCGGGTGACCTTGGCTCTGCCCATCCGTTCTCCGTGAGTTCCAGGATTTTCTAGCTTAGAACCAAGTAAAGACAAAAACACAACCGCATGCCGTCCCCTTCTTGCTGACCCTGCCCTCTGGCCTTTCCCAAATTCATTACACTTAAGCCTCCTCCTGCAGTTAAAGGACATTACAGGGGTGTCCGGAGTCTCTCCGGGGGCCGGACACACAGTACGCTCTCAGTAAGCGGTAGTAGTAGTAAAGTCATCCAGACACACAGCAAGAGGCACCCGAGACACACGTGGTGAGGCGCCAGTGGGTTAGTCCACACCAAGGGCTCCAGAGCGCGAATTGCTGTTGTCCGTCTTGCGCTGTGCGGTTTGAAGGAGGCCGCCCCACTCGTACAAGTGCAAGAGAAGCTCGGCCCATACAGTGAAGAGACAGACCTAAGACGTTAGGGCTGCCCCGTTGAAAGCAGGAGCCGGTAGCCACGCAGAACCACGACACCGTAAGTTAATTAAAATACGACACAACCGCAAATTCAGTGCCGCGGCCGCACTGGCCACATTTCAAGAGCTCAAAGCCACCTGCGGCCAGTGGCCGCCGCGCCGGGCGGGGCGGATGCAGAACCTTTCCGCGAGCGCGCGTGGGTCTGCCGGACCGCGCCGCTGGGGGGGGGGGGTCCTCTACGGGGCGCCCTCCGGGAACGCTGCGGGAACGAACGCGTACAACCCACAGAGCAACCCTACAGCAGGTCTCCTTCCTCGCAGTCTCCCTGCAGGTGAGAAAACCGAGGCTCAGGTACAACCACACAGGTCGGGGTCGGAGCGCAGGAGCACCAGGGGCCAGAGAGGCTGCACCCACCCGGTTCGAACGCATCACCTCTTCGTTCTTTTCCGTACTGCGGAGGCTGTTCCCCTTCCTTCCCCTCTTCTTTCCCCACCCTCCTCTTACCCTCTCCCCCCACCGCTTCCCCACCCCGCTCCTTTCCCTTATCCCCCCCTCCCAGCCCCCTTTCCCACGGCCCCTCCGTGCCTCTTCCCCTCTTCCCTCCTCGTCCTCTCTTCCCACTTCCTCCCGCTTGCCCCCCCCTTTTACCCCTCCCTCCTCCTCCCAAGCCCTTCCCCTCTACTCCCAACTCCTCCACCCAAGCCCAGCCTGCCTCCCCGGCCTATCCTCCTGCCTCCTCCCCTCTCTCAGAGCCCCTCCCTTCTTCTCCTCTCTCCAAGCTCTTCCCCACCCCCATTTCTCCCCACTCCCGCATCCAAGCCCCTCCCCGCCTACCCTCCCAGTCTTCTTCCCTCTTGCCCTCCCTCCTCCAAGCCCCTCCCGTCTTTCCCTTCTTATCCTCCTCCCTTCCACCCTCCTTCCTCCAAGCCTTCCCTCCATTTCTCCCCTCAGCTCCGTCCAACTCCTCCCCCATTCCCATCCCCAACTGCTCCCTCCTCCTCGCCTCGGTCTCCTCCCACGCGGAGGCGTCTGGGAGCGCGGAGCGGGGCGGGACGGGAGCGGCGAGGCGCGGAGGCGCACACCGTGTGCTCACCCGGACCCACGGCGGGGTTGGTCCGCGCCGCCCGCCGGGGTTGTCCGCCAGGTTCTCGTTGTGGGGAGGATCACGCACCCGGGATCGCGGGAGGGGCCCAGAAGGGGCTGTGAGCCCTGCCCCTCCGTGCCTCGGTATCCCCGCCCGGACAGCGGGTGTGGACAGCACCTGTGCCGGGGTGGCACTCGGAGCTCCATCCGTTGGAGCTGCTCTCGTCGCTGTTATTTAGGTAATAGTAACGGCAGCGCTGCCACCAGCAGTTTCGGAGCATCCCCTAGCCGTGTGCCGGGCGTGGAGCTCCGCGCCTGAGTCAGCGCCTCACGGACCGTGGGCTGCTCTCCCACGGTGCCCGCGCCGGGTGGACAGGGTCGATTGAGCCCCTACCCGTCTGAGTCCCCTCCACGGGGCCTCTCCCTAGCACCTGGGGCAGGGCAGCCACAAATATGACTTTGAGTCCTGTGTGTCCTCATAAAGAATCAGCAAACCCAGGGACCTGGCCTCAAACTCCAGCCCTGTGACACCCGGGGCTGTCGAAGGTGCAGACCCCCGGGGCTGCCTGGGGAAGACAGGCTCAAACTCGCCGGGTCAGGCCTCGGGGGCTTCTGGAACTCCCGGGGCGATGCTGCCGCGGATGCCTGCGGAAACCGGAGAGACACCCTGTCCTCTCCTTGAACCCTACAGGAGCCCCGTGTCCTTCGCACAAGGATTTCCCCCCATTTGCACATGTGAAAACTGAGGCACAAAATGAAAAGCCCCCTCACCCCAACAGGGGTGGGGGAGTTAGTGCAATAACCACACTTAAGCCCTGTGCAGGTACCACTTCACAATAACCCTACAAAGCAGGGGTCTTCGGTCCCTCACCTTCCAGATGAGGAAACAGTTACCTGCCCTGGCACCCCGCTAGGGAGGGGCAGGCAGGGCAGCCTGGCCCTGGGGGCTGCGCTGTGTCAGGACAGAGATCTCCAACATGGGGTGTGCCAGGCCAGTGGGGAAGCCAGACAGCTGTAGAGCTTGTGTTCTGGGTCGCTTCCAGTGGGGGAAGCCAGACAGCTGTAGAGCTTGTGTTCTGGGTCGTTTCAGTGTGAGCAGAAGGAGAGCAATTCAGTTTAATTGGCAGATTTTCCCGCCTTAGATAAAAGCATGCCTTCTTTCAGCGTATGGTATGTTGGAGTCATTGAAATACAGAATTTAGTGGCATACACATGTATATTAGTGTAATTATGGTATTTCATGTGTGCGTACTTATACACCTTACATAACCATATATACAGTATCTAGTGTACGCACATGTATACACCGTGCTTGTGAATACATATGGTAGCGTTTGCACACCTCCTGTACCTGTTTGTTCATGGGTACTGTATGTGGACTGTTTACATGCACACGTATACATATGGTGCACATGGTATTCAGAACAATGGCACGTGTCATCAGTTTACACATATCTCACCCACGCATATATAGTGTTTAGTGTGTGGGATTCTGTTGCCATTACAGGTCTCCGTGGCATCTGGTACCCCAGCACACAGATAAAACGGTCACACATACACAGGTAGATGTGGTCTAGTGTGTGACTGACCATGTGTACAGTACATGTGACATTCAGTACTTCTCTACACCCCTCACATACAGGCCATGTGTACCCGTTCATATATATGTTTTGTATGTGTATCTGTGGCATTTACTCTGTTCTTTAGAGCATGTGTGTACCTTCTATACTAGTAAACGTGGTGTAGAGAGAGAGACAGTAAGTGTGTATAGGCCTGCATGTCTAGTATCTAGTACTGTGTGTATCGAGTACACGTTTTACACGTAGATACAGTCTCCAGTTGATACCACGATATACCATGTTTTGTACTGCGGTACTCGTGTATCATTAGACACCAACACTGGAGGAAAGTGCCCCAGGAGCCGGGTCAGGGGTGGTAGGGTGCGTAGGCAGAGCGGGCCTGGGTCTGAGCCTGCCTGGAGGCATGTCTCCATTGCCCACTTCTGCCACACTGCAGGGGTCTGGAGAGTGTGAGCCCCTGCGCTGTGGTTGCCATGTGTCTGTGTGTTTCTCTGAGCATCCCCTGAGAAATGTTTCTCATCCCCCCATGAGAAAAGGGGGGCAGGGTGTGTGCATGTGTTTATAGAGCAGCGCTGGGCCTGGCTCCCCACTGTCCTCCCTCTTTCTCTCCCTCCACCTCACCCCATCAGCCCCCAGACTCAGCCACCAGGCCCCTGTCACTGTGGGCAGTGAATGGATGGCTACTCAGCTGCTGGCCAACAAGGCCCTGGTAAGTCGTGTTGTGCCCTCGCCCTCCTTCTCGAGGGGGGACAGAGTCGACTGAGCCCCTGCCTGCCTGAGTCCCCTCCACAGCCCAACTCCCTAGCACCTGGGGCAGGGTAGTCACAAGTATGACTTGGAATCCTGTGTGTCCTCATAAAGAATCAACAAACCCAGAGACTTGGCCTCAAACTCCAGCCCTGTGACAATAATGGGCATCATAATCTCACCTGATGTTTCTTGAGTACCTACTATGTGCCCCCTGCACTGTGTTGGTGTGTAGGGGGTCCTCCCAGGGACGACCCACTGAAGCCAGCTCCCTGTCCCACCGCCCCCACAGGCCTGGGTGGATCAGATGACTTTGTGGCTGCAGGAATCGGTGACCTTCACCCAGGAGTGGCAGCAGCTGGAGCCAGCTCAGAGGGACCTGTACAGAGATGTGATGCTGGAGATTTTCCAGAACCTACGCTCACTAGGTAAGAACAACCATTGTGGGAAGGTCCCTCTTTCTGGTTCACCACCAGTGACTTACTTCTCTTTGTGTCCTTGCAGGGAGGCAGGGGGGAGGGATCTGTCTGGGGACCCTTCTGGGAGGGCACTCAGCCCTCCTAACCTACTCACCTTCTCAAGGCCCCACCTTCTAACATTATCACCTGGGGTTTAGAATTTCAACATCTGAATGGAGGGTTGGGGGCACAAACATCAGTCCCCTGCCGCCAGCCATCAGGCCTTATCCTAGAACCCTCTGCAAGTGCTTGAGGGGGTTTCTCTTGGCTCTCCTAGCTCTGGAAGAAGGCCACGTGGGTGACGAGCATGTGTTCCAGCTCCTTCAGATCCAGGCCTAACAGGGACGGCCCAGAGGAAGCCATTCCCCCCCAAAGCATCGTCTGGACTGGCCCTGGAAGAGCTGGGAGGGAGCCGCCTCTGGCACTCGGCACCGGAAGAGGCCGAGGGGCCTCCAGGAAGGGCCCCAGCGGAGCATCAGCCCATCTCCGCCCAGTCAGGAGTCCCAGAAGGCAGGGGCCCCCACCGCTGTGAGCCGCGTAAGCCCGACCACGAGGGTGCCCGGAGTGCCCCCGACGGCGGTTAGGAGCCCTGCGCGTGCGGGGAGCGCGGGGAGGCCTTCGCGCAGCGGGCCCAGCTGGCGCACGCCCTGGACGAGCCCTTCGTGTGTGGCGAGTGCGGGCGACGCTTCCACCGGACACCACGCTGGCTGCGCACCGGCGCGCACACACCGGCGAGCCGCCCTACCGCCGCGCCTTCGTGCAGAACATGCAGCTGATCGGGCACCAGCGCACGCACACGGGGAGCGGCCCTACCCGTGCAGCGACTGCGGCAAGGCCTTCACGCTCATCACCAAGCTGGTGGACCACCAGCGCCTCCACACCGCGGAGAAGCCGTTCGCATGCCACGTGTGCGGCAGGCGCTTCAGCAAACGCTTGTCCCTGCTCGGGCACCCGCGGGCCCCCACGGGCGCCGGCCCCACACATACCGGGCGTGCGGGAAGGCCTTCCACGAGAAGTCCGGCCTGGCCCACCATCACCGCACGCACACGGGCGAGCGGCCTGTGGGTGCCCCGAGAGCGCCAAGAGGGGGCACAGAGCCCGACGCTGGCGGAGCAGCAGAAGCACACGGACGAGAAGCCATACCGGTGCCGGCGGTGCGGAGGGCGCTTCACCAAGTCATCCGCGCTCATCCTGCGCGAGAAATTCCACCCCGGCGAGAGGCCCTCACGCTGCGCCTACGCGGCAAGGCCTTTAGCCAGAACATGCAGCTCGCCGAGCACCCGCGCAGCCACCCCGGCGACAGGCCGGCCCAGTGCAGCGCCTGCGGCAGGTCCTACAGCCAGAGGCCTACCTGGCCGTCCAGCAGCGCACACATCGGTGAGCGGCCCTTCCCGGGCCAGGAGTGCGGCAAGGTCTTCAGCCAGAAGGCGCCCCTCTCTACCACCTACAGATCCACGCCGGCGAGAAGCCGCACCGCTGGGCCAGTGCGGGCGCAGCTCCCGGAAGGTGTCATTCCTGTTCCAGCGACGGCCATCCACAGCGACAAGAGGCCCTTCCAGTGCGGCGTGTGGGCAAGTCCACCCCGGTCAGCACGGCAGGGTCCACATCGGCAAGAAGCCCTGTCAGTGCGCGCAGTGGGGCAAGGCCTTCGGCCACCGGCCCACGCTGACCGGGCACCAGGGATTCCACACCTGGGAGAGCCCTGCGAAAGCTGCCCAAGGGGAAGGCCTTCAGGCGCATAGGGAATCTCACCTGCCACCAGAAACCCCACGTGGCCGGGAGGGGGCGCCCGCGCTGACCCAGCTCAGGGAGCAGGCCCTCCTCCCAGGTAACCAACAACCGAGCCACCAACAACGGAGCCTCCAGTGACCAGCCTAGTGTCCCAAGTTTCAGCCATAATGCTGAAACTTGAGACTCGGGGACCTCAAGAGATGCCTGTGAGGCTGGTGGCAACTTCCTGAGACTCCAGTAAAGGTAATGACAGCAGGGCCTGCTTCGTGGGTGTTCAAACTGAGCCCCCACACAGGGTGCACATTGGGGTCATGCTCTGCTGTCACTGTCTTGAATTTGCCAGTACCGGGGAGCAGATCAGACCAGGGGCTGAGAAACCACAACCCACAGAGCCAGACATGCTCTTGCAGAGCTGGCAAAGCAAGAATGGGTTTTACCTTTGGAAGAGTCGTAAAATCAAATGAAAGGAGTGTGAGAGAGCTCCTATGACCCACAGAGGGTAAAATATTTCCCATCTGGGCCTTCACAAAAAGTTCACCAGCCCCTAGCCATCAACCAAGAGTTATCTGTAGGAACTCTGGGCTCTGTTTCACTGTGCTAGGGTAAGGTCCCTGCTTGGTCACTGGGTCTCCTGCCCTGGTCCTCTCTGGGTGGGCTGCTCCACATCAGGTGGTGGGATTCTGAGATGGGATGGCTCCATTCTGTCATCTCTAGGCCTCCCTGTGGGCCAGACCAGCCACTGTCCTTGGTCCGGAATCCCAGCAGCTTTCTGTACCTGGCACTTAATCCAGAATAGAATAAATGTGATTCCCTGTTGGGTGGCTGCGTGGCTGCAGCAGGATCTGGTGTTTCAGGGCATCTCAGGTGAGGGACATTGGCCCAGGGGGAGCTTTTTGTAGGCCCCCCTCCCCAATTCACTGCATTGGTTTGCTCCTGCCACCATGGCAAAGCACCACAGAAATCTGTCTTCCCATGGCCCCGGAGGCCAAATTCTGAGCTCGAGGTGTCTGCAGGGTTGGTTTCTCCTGTGGCTTCTCTCCTAGGCTTGCAGATGGCAAGCCCTGTGTGAGCCCCTGGTATGTCTCTCTCCTCATGAGGACACCAGCCATAGGATGGGGGCCCACACATACGACCTCATTTATCCACAGTGATCCCTTTAAAGCCCCATCTCCAAATACAGTCACATTTTGAAGTTACTGGGCATTGCGATTTCAACATATAAATCTGGGGGAACATATTCAATCTATGACATCCTCAAATGGCTAGAGGCTTGACCTTTTATAGCCGTAGCGGATGTCTACAACCCACCTGTGCTTTGTGTGGGTGGCACGGAAGGCCAGCAACCTTTGCATCACGGTGTGGAGTTGGTCTGGGGAGTCAGAGACCGCCTTTCCCACTGGCACCCAGGGTGGGGGACATGGGCCACCTTCACCTGTAGAAAGTGAGACATGGATGTGTTCAGAAATGGCTGAGCCTTTGCCACTTGCCCTTCCCTTACCTGTCCCCTGGATCCCCAGCCCCGGGGTATCTCCAATAGCGGTGCGAGATGGTGGAGGGAACCCCCATGGAGTCCTTCCTCCTCCTAACTGGCTGCAAGGAACAATGTCCCGGGCCTTTGGGGTTGCTTGCTATGTTCAGTGCATGCTGACCCAGGTCCGTGACCTCACCCGTCACCTCTGCCCAGATGGGAGGTCAGGCACCAGCCCTGTCTGACAGACAAGGAGACACCAGGGGAGCTCAGCACTCAGCACCCAGTAAATGTGGGGACCAGCAGCGGAACCCGGGGTCCACTGACCCCGCAGCTGCCCTGATCGCACTCCCAACCCACACCGCACAGGCTACAGGCCTAGGGCCTGGGGCAGTTCTTACCCCCGGACGTAGTTGGTGTGGCCTGTCCAGCTCTGGCCCGAAGAGCATTTCTTAAATAAATATGGAAACTGGGTACCATTTAGAAAACAGCAACACTGCACATGAAACGTCTGTCTTTTCTGCTCCCTGATCTCAAGCAAAGTATTGGTCCCCTAAGCCTCCGTTTCCCCTCTGGAAAAGTGGGATAATTAGTAGTATGCCAGATACTAGTTATTTCTTAATAAATATTTTATTATTGATAATAGAGCATAATTATATCATATTATTTGTATATACTTAATACTACTTATTATGGACAAAATAGAGTACAATGATTATCAATAATAAAATATGAAAATATTCAGGTTGTGGGTGAGGTTTGTACCGGATGATACTCCCGCTTCACTCAGAGCACTTTACAAGTTCACAGGAATTCCATCCAGCGTGTTGGGGTTCGCAGCGGGGTTGGGTGGGTGCAGTGATTAGTCTGTGACGTGAGAAAGGATTGTTCTGTAATTCCAAAGATTCCAAGAGATTCCTCGCCACCGCCGCTCTGGGCTTCTGCAGGACTAGCCTCCTTCTCCCCAATCTCTGAGGCCCCCAGTCTGACCACTCCCAGCCCAGGAATTGGGACTGTGAGGGGAGCTGGCTGACCCCAAGACCCCTTCCCCATATTCTAGGGCAGGCATGTGGGGTCCCTGAGGTTCTGGCGAGGTCCCCAGCAGTAGGGCAGTGTCTATGCAGGTAGAGCAGAAGGGCTACGTCCCTCTGGCTGGACGTCGGAGGGCCACACTTGGCCAGAGGCCATCCCCACTGAGACTGAGTGGGGGAGACTGGCTCTGGCTAGGGCGATGACAGAGCCACCACGCCTTTCATTTTCTGCCACTTTGCCCTCTCGGGGCCTTGCTGGCGCCAGAGAGACTGCCCCTCCCAGAGCTCTAGGAACAAGCTAGGGAACAACTTGTCCGTAAGTAGTTTTTCAAAAGCTGACCAGCCTATCCAGAGCACTCATGCCGAGAACCTTCTCTACCAGGCTCTCACTCACGCGCCAGCCTCTGTTGGCCTGCCCTCAGCACCCAGGCAGGTACCAGACTACTGTGGCCGCCCCCACAGGCCCTGCAGTCCACTGAGATGATCCCCTGTTCCTTCCTGGGGGACAACGGGACACGGGCCGCATCCAGGTTTCCAGAAACTGCGTTACATCTGGAGCGGAACGGACTGGCGCTTGGGAAGGCTCCCTTGCTTATTCACAACCTAGCCGGCTGGCATTTGTTGATGCTACCCTCGACTCATTCATTCAGCATTTAGCCAGTGCCTACTGTGTGCCAGGCCCTGTTTCAAGTCCTGGGGAAACAACAGTGAGCAAAACCGACCACAGTTCTGCCCTCGTTCCAGTGACAAAGAAGTAAAATCAGTACTAAGGCAGGCTGTAGTCTGGGTCAGGGTCATGAAGCAGGGGATGGAGCTACAAATTTCAAACAGGGAAATCAGGAAGGCAATGTTTAAGGCAGGCCCTTGTGTCGTTCAGGGTTCTCCAAAAAAAAAAGTCTTATCTTATTATATGTGTATATTTTATTACATATATCATGCATTTTATGTCATATACTATCATTAGCTCATTGTGTCTTTTTCTTTTTTTAATTTAAATTCAATTAGCCAACCTGTAAGGACATCATTAGTTTCAGATGTAGAGTTCAATAATTCGTTAGTCGCATATAACCCCCAGTGCTCATCACAGTGCATGCCTCCTTAATGCCCATCTCCCAGTTACCCCCTCCTCAACCCCCTCCCCTCCAGCAACCCTTAGTTTGTTTCCCAGTTTAGAGTCTCTCATCGTCTCCCTCTTTGATGATTTCACATTTGGTTTTCCCCTCCCTTCCCTATTTCTTATGCTTCTTATGCTTCACATATGAGTGAAACCATATGATCATTGACCTTCTCTGCTTGACTTACTTCACTTAGCATAATCTCCTCCAGTCCCCTCCATGCTGATGCAAATGGTGGGTGTCCGTCCTTTCTGATGGCTGAAGAATATTCCCTTGTATATATGGACCACATCTTTATCCATTTGTCTGTTGAAGGGCATCTCAGCTCCTCCCACAGTTTGGCTGTTGTGGACATCGCTGCTATGAACATTCGGGTGCAGGTGCCCCTTTGGATCACTGCATTCTTATCTTTGGGGTAAATCCCTGGTAGAGCAATTGCTGGGTCTTAGGGTAGCTCTTTTTTTTAAACATTGTATATATCTTTTTTTTCTTTAAAGATTTTATTTATTTATGTGACAGACAGAGATCACAAGTAGACAGAGAAGCAGGCTCCCCGCGGAGCAGAGAGCCTGATGCGGGGCTCGATCCCAGGACCCAGAGATCATGACCTGAGCCAAAGGCAGAAGCTTAACCCACTGAGCCAGCCAGGTGCCCCTAACATTGTATATATCTTAAATATATACCCCAAATTATCTTATTTTACATATATTACATAAAATATATAATGTATATAACAATTATAGTAATTACTATATAATACAATGTATACGTTATATATGTATGTTATATGTATAATGTTTGATGTTGTGTATTTTTTTAAGTATAAATGTATGTATTAAGTCTGAGTAGAAAAACACCCCACTTCTCCTGGGTACCAGATGTGCAGGGGCTCTCCTACCCCAAGCAAGTCAGCTGGGTGTCCTACAACTCAGCTCAACTGTCTGCCTGGAGGTAGCGCCCGATCCCACGGGTGGGGGCTCCCCCTGTGCAGTTTCAGAGGCCATTCCCAACTCCAGACTGTAACCTGTCCTGAGTGGCTGTGTCTCAGAGGTTCTCAGTCCTCATCCTTGGGTCTAATTTGTCAGAGGGGCTCACAGAATTCAGAAACCTCTTACTCCCTAGGTCCCTGGTTTCTTATGAAGGACCTGACAGGACACAGATGCACGGCTGGGGGAGGAGGTGCACAGGGCGAGGTCTGGGAGGTTCCCAGTGCAGGAGCTTCTGTCCCTGTGGAGCTGCCCCCACCCCCGGACCCAGGCATGGCCAGTCATTAACTCCAGCCCCTCTCCCCTCCTAGAGAAGGGGTGCGTAGGCAGGCTGAAAATCCCAAGCTTCTAATCAGCACTTGGTGTTTCTGGTGACCAACCCTTCAGGGGCCCACCTCATCAGAACAAAAGACACCGCTATGACCCATGAAATTCCAAGAGATTTAGGAGCTCCATGCCAGGACCAAACAAGTACAAAACACTCCCCTTGAGGACACAAACCATTCAGTTGACAGCACTGCGTTCTGCAGGCTACACACATCACCTCATTTATTCCCCACAACAATGCTTCAGGTAAGGACTGCCATTACCCCCACTTTACAAATGAGGAAAGAGGTTCAGAGGTTAAGAAACTTGCCCAGAGTCACAAAGCAAGGGCAGAGCCTGGATTTGAACCCCGGTAGTGTGGCTTCCGGGCCCCTGTTCCTCCTGGTGCCCTCATGTGCAGGCTGTGTGATCTCACTCCAGCCTCGAGCCCCCCTGGGCCTCGGCTTCCCCACCTGCGCCCGGATGACATGGTGAGAAGGACAGCATTTGTGTCATGTCCTGCGCATGTGCCCAGTGCTCCACACAGGCTAATTGTCCTGACAACATGCTCCCATCCCCTCATGGGGATCGGTGCTGAACCTCTGATCCCCACTTCCATGCCCTTGGATGGGGATCTCAGCCGCCTGGCTAAAGGTCGCCTGGCGTCTTCAGGTCTCTGTCGGGTGTCGCTGACCACCCAACCTGCATCAGCCTCGTGCCTCGGCTGGCTCACCTCCTCCGACCACCACCGGGCTCCCCTCCGCGGCCGGGCTTCGTATCCCAGCACCTCTTGCCCGCTCACCGCTGTGGAGGCACGAGAACATCAGCTCCAATGGAGGCTCATCCTGCTCCATGCTGTACCCCCAGCCTCGGCTTCGGGAACCGCGCCCAGTGTACAGGAACTGCTGTAGAATGAGGGCCGCTGCGGCCCATCCATCCCAGGCCTCAGGTTCCCCCATCCAAGCCCACCTTCAGGGACCAGGCAGCAAAGAGTGAAATGGGAGGTGCCGCTCACCTCACCCCTCCACTCCCTGCCCTGCACTGGTTCCGGGAGAGCACTGGCCTGGCAAGGGAAGGCGGAGAAGCCACGCAATTCTAAGCCCCATTCACCCCCCCACCTGTGGCATGACACCACAGGGCTGCCTTCTCTGTGTTCTCCCTCTTCCCCCGGAATCTGATCTGGATGGAATGACCCCACGGCCATGGCAGGCACACAGCAGCTCGGGCCCTGGGCCACTGCCTCTTTCAGGGAGGAAGGAGAGACCTAGACCGAGATATAGACCCATACCCACAGGGTGCTTCACTGGCCATGGCAACTATTTGTGGCTCAGTCCACAGAATGAAGCTTTGGGCCTTTGTGTCACCGCACCAGGTCTGTCTCCACCAGGACATGACTTGAGAAAATGTGCTGGAAACCACCACAAAACCATGAGGGAAGCCGCCTGCAATGAGGCTGGCATAGGACGGGAAAGCCAGAGAACCAGAGCAACACTCCTGACGTCTGGAACAAGCCTACCCTGATACCCACCTGGCTGCCAAACAACCATCCGAGAAACCGTCCACCTTGCTTATGCACTCTTGAGCTGCTGCTTTTCCTGCTCGCAACACAAAGTGCTTAAACATATAAAAGATCTCTTAAAATGAACTGTTTACTCTTTGTGGACATTGACTTAAGAAACACCTAGACATTTGCAACCAGTAGCATCGAATGTTAAAAGAAAGGCAGCATCAAAGGCTCCAAAAAAGGAGACTCTGGGGCTGAATGGGGGCAGTATCTCTGTGTAAACAAAGCATCAGGCGAGCCTTAGGAAACTCCAGTGGAGCTGCCTTCAAATTTAACTGCAAAAATCACTATAAAAACGGAGTGTGTGCCCAGATATGCAAACTTTCTAAGCTAAGTCTTTAAACCGGAATATTTGGCCTGCTGGTGTTTGCCTGACCTTCTCGTCTCCCACAGGCACTGACGCAGATTTCAACAGGACCACTGGTGCCTATATCTTTTGCACCTGACAACTGTTTAAAATTACACCAGTCTCTCTTAATGAAAAGTTTTATTTAAAAAAAAATTTAACAGACTGAGAAACTTTGGCATCCAAAGTGCTTACTGTTATTTGCAGACTCTGAAAACCACCTTTTTCACCCATTGACAGCTTGCCATGTCAGTGGCAGGTGACATGGTGGGTCTAGCATGGTGGGTCAGGAACGGATGGAGAGAGGGGCCCTCTGGCTTCTACCCCAGGAGGGACTTCATGGAGGATGACAACCTGACATCTGGACCAGATCTAGGGTCCAGAAATGTCCCCACATTCACTTATTGAGTCCACCTCCCCCCGCCCCTCCTGCTTTCCTACTGAGTGTCTCCCAGAGACACCAAATGCCTCGTCCCAGCTCTTATATGCATTCCCACAGCCTGGAACCCTGATGCCAGGTTCCTGGAGCTCCTGGGGGTTTCCAGCCACAACAGCAGCCCTGACCATGGCCCCCAGGGTATCAGACCCGGAGGATGTATCAGACCCTTTCTGCTGTGGGCATGCAGGTGCCCAGTGGGGAGGGAGCTGTCCACGAGGCCCCAGTCGTAAGGCCCCGGTGGGGTGAGACTCCTCTCAGCCGGGGTGCCAGTGGTGGGCGACCCTGTAGGACTTGTCGCACTGCCAGCGGGTCTGATGGATCCTACCCACACTGGAGTGGACTTGGAAGCCCCTGAAGGGAAGCCCCAGGACAAGGTGCACCCCCAGGCCGCCCCCTAGGTGTGGATCCTCAGATGGCGCGTGAGGTTGGTGTTGCGGCTGAAGGCCTTGCCACACTCGCCGCACTGGTATGGCTTCTCGCCCGTGTGGATGCGCTGGTGCACCGTGAGCGAGGAGTTCTTGATGAAGGCCTTGCCACACTGGCTGCAACGGTACGGCTTCTCGCCGGTGTGGATGCGCTGGTGCTCGATGAGGTACGCGCTCTGGCTGAAGGCCTTGCCGCACTCGCCGCATGCGAACGGCTTCTCGCCCGTGTGGCCCATCTGGTGCACGAGCAGCGACGAGCGGCCCGTGAAGTGCTTGCTGCAGACGGCACAGGCGTAGGGCTTCTCACCAGTGTGCACGCGCCGGTGCTGCGTGAGTGCCGAGTTCTTGCTGAAGGCCTTGCCGCACGCGCTGCACTCGAAGGGTTTCACACCGATGTGGAAGCGCTGGTGCTGGATCAGGTAGGAGCTCTGGCTGAAGGCCTTGCCGCACTCGCCACACGCGTACGGCCGTTCGCCCGTGTGGCGGCGCCGGTGCAGCGTGAGGGACGAGCTCTTGTTGAAGGCCTTGCCGCACTCCTTGCACGCGTACGGCCGCTCGCCCGTGTGCGTGCGCCGGTGCTCAGTCAGGTGCATGTTCTGGCTGAAGGCGCGGCCACACGCGTCGCACACGTAGGGCTTCTCGCCCGTGTGCGTGCGCTGGTGCACGAGGAGGTGCATGTTCTGGCTGAAGGCCTTGCCGCAGTCCCCGCACGCGTACGGCTTCTCCCCGGTGTGCACGCGCTCGTGCTGCGCCAGCGAGGACGTCTTGCGGAAGGCCTTCCCACATGCGGCACACACGTAGGGCTTCTCGCCCGTGTGCGTGCGCTGGTGCACGACGAGGTTCATGCGCTGGCTGAAGGCCTTGCCACAGTCTCCACACGTGAATGGCTTCTCCCCAGTGTGCACGCGCTGGTGGATGGTGAGGGACGAGCGCTCGATGAAGTGCTTCCCACACGCGTCACACTCAAAGGGCTTCTCGCCCGTGTGGATACGCTGGTGCTTCATTAGCGACGAGCTCCGGCTGAAGGCCTTGCCGCACGCACTGCAGCCATAGGACCTCCTGTCCACGTCCAGTTGGGTTGGCAGGCTGACGGCCGGGTCCCCGGAGAAGGTCTTCCCGAGCGTGGCCAGTGCCCGGGTCCCCTCTTCCCTCGGGCCCTCCGACCGTGGTGGGACCGGCCCAGAGCTCTGCGGGGTGAAGACCTGAAACTCCCGGCCCGGGGCGGGCAGCCCCAGGGAAAGCTCCGGCTGCTGCGGACGGGTCCCTGTGCTTCCCAGCTGCCTCTCTACCCGCTCGCCCTGCGTCCACACTCCATCAGAGGCCACACCGCGAGCACCATGTCTCGGGGGTCTCTCCGTGACCACCCCAGCAGGCGGTCTGTCTTCCGCACTATCCTCCTGTGGCCCCGACTCCTTCATTTCAGGTCTAGTCTCCAAGTCTAGGGGAGGGGAAAGAGAAGAGGAAACACACAGGGTTAACAATGCTGGGAGGAGGGGACCAACCAAAGCCAGACTGACAAGTACGGGAAGTCAGAGACACAGCAGGGCTCGGAGGCAGACGCAAAGGACACCCTGCTGATCGGAGGGGAGGCAATGAGCTGGTGACAAAGGTGGTTCAAAGAAGCAGAAGCGACCTGATGGGAGCAGAGAGAACAAGAAGGATCCCTTCCGGAGAGTGATGACAAGGACGTCCAGCAGCTGGGCGCTCCGAGAGAGACGTCTGAGGAGAAGCAACAGGAGGCAGGTTGGCTTGGATGGAGCAGAACACGGGCTCCTGCAGACCCAAGCCCTGAGGCACTGCCCTGGGCTCCCTGCTTCTGGGCTCCATCCTGACTGTCCCCACCACTCAGGCTTCCCCAAGCACTCCTACTAGAAATGGTAAGATGCCAGCAGGCATCTGCATGGCACATGCTGGTTATCCTCCATGTCCCCCCCAGCAGCCAGGCTCCAGCCTTCCCTGTACCCTCAATGCCCCTCACCCCTCCGCCGCCGCCCATTCCCGGAGCAGCAGGTGTCCCTTGGTGCTGTTTCCAGACCCTCTTGCCACTGCACATCTGTCCCTGCCTGCTAGTCCCGGCCATGCTGCGGCTCCAATCCCCTCCCATGTGCATCCTGTTCATTCCTAAATCTCTGTTTCCAGTCTAGAGGACTCTCCCCAGCTCCAGATTCTGTATCATGGATCTAACGGCTTCATTCACAACATTTAAAAACTATGAGCTCTTACACAAAAATCTCATAAAAAATTTCATAAAAAATATGAAAATAGGGGCGCCTGGGTGGCTCAGTGGGTTAAAGCCTCTGCCTTCGGCTCAGGTCATGATCCCAGGGTCCTGGGATTGAGCCCCGCATTGGGCTCTCTGCTCAGCAGGGAGCCTGCTTCCCCCCACCCCACTCTCTCTGCCTGCCTCTCTGCCTACTTGTGATCTCTGTCTGTCAAATAAATAAAATCTTAAAAAAAAAAAATGAAGATAAGGCCACGGGGCCCTCCTTCCTACGAGGCAACCAGATCAGAGGTGAAACAGAGCCATTCCTGCTGCCCCATCGAAACCCCGACCCAGCCCACAAGTGCTGGAATCCCAGACCCCTCCCCTAAGTCAGGCCGGGCCAGGCCAAGGGAATATGGACTGCAAGATCTTCTGTATGCTGATGCCTCCCAGACCTGCACCTCACCCAGACCTCCTCTGGGCTCTGCTGACAAGTACATGAAAGCCTACTTGGTGTCCCTCTTGGATACTGCAAACCTAGCATGTCTCCTTCAGAATCTGTGGTTCGGGAAACCCAGACCCTCCAAAATCAACAAAAAAAAGAGAGCCTCACCCAAAAGCCTTAGAGCAGTCAATCAGACACGGAAGGCTCCATACCGCACGAGCCTGTCCTGTGAGGTCCCTGGAGTCATCCCACCAGATGCAGAAAGCAGACCGTGGCACCAGGAGCTGGGGCACGGAGTGTGGAGAGGACGTTAACGGGGACAGAATTTCAGTTTTGCAAGATGAAAGAGTTCTGTGAACGGATGGGGGCGGTGGCAGAGCAGTGTGCACATATTCACCACCATGGAGCTGCATACCCAAATGGTTAAAATGCTGAAGTTTAGGTCTGTTTTACCACTTAAAAATATTTAAAAAACAAAACACACAAACAAAAAAAAAGGACGGAGCAGTCAGCCTTGATTAACCCCTTTCCTCCTGCCATCCAGATGGGGGGGCAGGAGCACTGAACGCACACAATAGCTCGGGCTAGACCAAATCTCGCCTCTCACCCCTGCCAAGGACCGAGTTAGCCACCTGGATTTTCTGGCCAAAATGCAGCAAGATCCACCACCCTCCACTGCCCTCACCCCTCTACAACCATTTCCCACTCAGCAGCTAGAGGATGTTCTTAAGAGTCAGGTGAAACTCTCCAGTGTCTTCTTGACGTGCTGAGTGTCCAGAATCAAAGGCAGCACCTTCCCCTGGTCTAAAGGGTCCTCAGGACAGAGCCAGGCCCCCCTCTCCTGTCTCCCGCCATCCATCCCAGCTCATTTGCTGTCAGTCACACTTGCCCTGTGGCTCCCTATTTTTTCCCAGCAAAGCTGTCCATGCCAAGTTCTTCCTGCCTCCAGGCCTTTGCATCTGCCACCACCCCACCCCACTTTCCCAACGGTGCACATCCTTCAGCCCCCAGCTAACATCCGCCACAGGGAGGCCTTCCCTGTCATCCTACAGTGGAAAGGAACACCCCTCCTGCTTGCTCTTGCCTGGATCTGTCTATTGTCAGCCGCCCTGTGGACAGTGAGCTCCAGGAGGGCACAGACCTTGTCAGAGCCCAGCTCCTACAGCACTGCCTGGCACACAGAAGCCATCAGATGAACATTCCCTGGGCATCATGCCTGGCACGGCGCGAAGCCTTCTGCGTGGATCATCCCACACGGCCCTGACAACCACATGCGAGCTAGGTACTCCTGAGTGTACCCATTTTACAGACGAGGGAACTGAGGGTCTGGGAAACAAGTCACAAACTCAAGGGCACAGCACATTCGAGGCAGAGCTGGATTCAAGCGGTCTGATCCCAGAGCCATGCGCCCTGAGAAGTCACTGATTTTGCTGTGAGGTACCTTCCTATCCCAGAGAAAAAAATGTGGGAAATACTTAAGGTAGGGGAATGATCATGGCTTAGCCCCCCTGGGGTGTGCCTGATGTTCAGCCTGATGTTAGGGCAGGTGGCAACACAGGACATGAAGGCTGTGGGGTGGGGACAGGAAGGGGATGGTGAATCCGGATGGGGCCGGTGGGATCTGAGATGTGCTGGAGTATCAACAGGCCATGGCTACAGAGGTCAAAGCAGGCAGAGTCTCAGCTGGAAATTGTTGGAAGTTCTTTGGAGCAAACACCCTTAAGAAGCAGGATGCCACACACCCCACAATCCAAGAGGGCAGGGGAAAGCAGGCAGCCTCCTTTTCGTGGACTAAAACCCATCAGGAGAGGTCATTTGCAGAAAAGCAAACACTTGGCTGTCAGCTCTGAAAAGCTGTGAAGAGACAGCTTGACGTCAGCCCAGTTAAACCAACCAGCCCCACAGCGCTTCACCAACAGGCCCTGCAAACAGCAGCGGCCCACCAACGTGTGGCCTGTGGCAGGCGTGGACATGGACTTTCTTGCTGCAGCCAAGGGAACTGCTAACAGGACAGTGTCTGGAGAGGTCACTTGGGCAAAAAGCCACTAATGTGCAAGACGCTCTTCACTCCTTTGGATCTAAGTAGGGATGTTTTTGTGGAACTAGATTTCTTGTCTCTCATACCTTCTTTTCCCATATTCGATAATTCTATGACTGTTTCTGATCATGAAGTAATTCACCCTTGTTATTAAACAAACATCAAAAAATAACAAAACGGAAGTCTCCTGCAATATCACCTGTGTTAACCATTTGGGTCATATTTTTAGAACTTTCTCTACCCCCTAAAAAAAGAATTTTCTCCCCAGTGCACACCTTTTTACAAAAGTACATAAGACAAACCTGTATACACACACACACACCCATTTTTTCCTCCCTCAAATGGGGCTTCTGGCCCAGATTGAGAAACAGGGATAAGATTTCCCCTCAGCCTACAGCCCAAAGCAGTGGGGAAGGGGGAAGACAAAATATGTTAAACGAAGGTTGTAAGACACTGGACATTAGCCAAGAAAGGGCAACGTGACCTGAGAGGTGGGATCGGACAGGCAAGCCCTACGACCACCCAGCTTATGCAGGAGAAAGGCTGCAGGCCGTGCTATGGGGCCTTAGTGGGAGGAGGGTGGACACTGAGGCAAAGCCTGACAGATTGCATGAGCAGAGAGAGTGTTCTGGAGATCTGCGAGTATCAGATTCCTGATCAGAACAAGCGGACATGGAAACTACCCAAGCTTAGGAAAAAACACCCAAAAGGATTTAAAAATGTACCCAGAGCCAATGAAGGCTGGGAACAGCGACTTCTCACAGCAGCCAGCCATGAAACCTGTACCACATAATTCACAGGCACTGGCCAGGACACTCAGAGGGTCGTGAGGACAGCAAGCTGCCTAGACTGAGCACAGGTCATAAAGGCAGGAACTGAGAGAAGAGCAAATGACACGGTGTTGGTGTTGCGACAGACATCGACGGAGGAGACAGAACAGAGCCCAGAATTGGACCCCCCCACACACACACACGGACGACTGATTTTTGACAGACGTGCAAAAGCAATTCCGTGGAGAAAATTCCATGGAATGTCCAGTGGAAAAGTACAGCTTTTTTTTCATTTGATGAAAAAAAATGAGCTTCAATTAGCACTTTGCATCATTACAAAATTAAAGGATCACAGAATAAAACATAAAACTGTACAACTTAAAGAAGAAAACCTTTGTGGCCTTGAGATAAGCAAAGATTTCTTAGAGAGGACATCAAAAGCACGATCATGGAGAAAAATGACCGATAAATCGGGCTACATGAAATTAGAAGCTTCTGCTCTTCAGCATGAGTGCTGGGGCCCTTGGATACCCACATGCAAGACTGACATTAGACCCCTTTCCTGCAAAATTCACAAAAATTAACTCAAAATGGACCGAAGGCCTAAATGAGGAGCCAAAATTACAAAAGTCTTAGGAGGAAAGACCAGAGTGAATCTTAGTGCCCTTGGATCAGGCAATGGTCTCTCAGACAGGACACCAAAAGCACAACACCACCACTACCACACACCCCTGAAAATGGCTCAAATGACCAAGAATGTGCACATGAACCTTCAACAAGAACACGGAGCACCTGGAAGTCCCGGGCTCTGCGGGCGGAAATGGAAAATGGCACCGCTGCTTTGGAAAAGTGTCTGGCAGTTTCCTGAAGGGGTAATATGCACCCACCACATGACTGAACCATTCTACTGCCCAGTGTTTGCTCAAGAGAAAGGAAAGCACAGGTCCTCTGTGAATGCTGTACACACCGGTTCACAGTGGCTCTATCTGCGGCGGCTCAGAACTGGAGACAACCTGCATGTCCACCAACAACTGAACGGATGGACGAATCCTGGTCTATCCGTGAAACAGAATATTACTCAGCAATGAAGAGAAGTGAACTACTGATACAGATGACATGGGTGAACCTCAAAATAATTAAGCCAAGCAAAAGAAAGCAGACCAAGAGAGAGAGAGAGAGAGAGAGAGAGACAGAGAGAACATGCTGCTTGAGTGCGTATATACAAAATTTCAGGATATGCAAATTAAACCACAGTGCCATTGGGCACTCACACATAAAGTGGCCGCCTGGGGACCGGAAGGTGGGTGTGGGAGGCACACAGCGATATTACAAAGGGATAACGGATGTGTTCATTATCTGGATCATGGTGATGGTCTCCCCCCCGAGCGTATACAGATGTCAAAATGCATCAGAATGTTTGCTTTAAATATGTGCAGTTAATCATAGGTCAATTATACTTCCACAAAAGCTGTGAGAGAAATGGGAACATATTCTCGTTCTGGAAGTCAGTGGTTTAAGGGACATCTTCTGTCCTCTCATGTCAGCATCTATACACAGTATTTGTCTTTGATGAGCTAAATGGTCTCCGTCAAACGGGTACAATCTGATGTGTTTAGTCAGTCTCGCATGGGTGGGCACTGAGGTCATTTCTCCTCTCCTTCCTACGTAAAATTCTGCGCACTCACAGGAACACATCTAAAGGACAGATCCCTAAAAATGTAACCATTCAAATTTTGGTTGATAACGTCCAACGATACTCCAAAACTGCCATTCCAACTTTATACTCTGAAAACAGGAAAGTCCCTTTCCCTGCACCCTTACGATGCCGATAATTATCATTCCTCGTGGGCAAAAACGGTATTTCTTTGACTTGATTTGTATTTCTTTTGGCTACTGGGAAGGGTTAAAAACCTTTTATAAAGTGTAATTTAGTGTATTTCGACATTTCTGAACTGCCAGCTCGTATGTTTGGTCCACCTTTCTATCATTCTGGTTCTCACTTCATTCTTATTACTAGGAGCTCTTGATATAATTGTAATCCTCTATTATACATGTGGTAAATATTATTCCCCCACTTCATTACCTGTCAACTTTATTTTTATCTTTGAACTTTCTACAGAGTCAAATCTGTCCACTCTTTTTCTTATTTCTTTGTAGTTCTCAAGTGACAGGCTGATGGTGAGTAATTCAGCGAAGCTGCCCCCTTACCCAGAGAGACCAGGTTCCTGTAGTTCTCCAGCATCACATCTCTGTACAGGTCCTTCTGGGCAGGCTCCAGCTGCTGCCACTCCTCCTGGGTGAAGTCCACTGTCACATCCCTGAACGTCACTGTTTCCTGTAAGAGGAAACCCACAACCACTCACCGCAGGGCCCTGCTCATGGAGGTCTAGAGAAATGGCCAGAAAAGCCAAGAGGATTTAGGGGAGGCATGGGATGTATCTGGAGTGATTTCAACACAGTGTGGAGTCCTGAAGGGACCGACCACTCAGTGTTCTTGGTGCCTACCTATATCGGGACGGTCCTCTGACATAGAAATAAAACAAACGTAAGACTGATTAGAGCAGAACATCACACACTTTAGAAACAGAGCAGGAATCAAAGGGGTAATGACCACGACCCTGCAAATGGATGTGTCCACTAGTTGCCCAGTAAGGGCAGAAGGAATCCAGTCGTTCCACACACCGTCCTGAGCCCTGCAGAGCTACAGTCACTGAGATAGGAGCTGGGAAACAGACACAGAGATAGTTCAAGAATGAGCTCCTCATGAACGAGGCACAAGAACATACATGAGATCGACCAGCTATCTGAATACCACCACCGAGAAGTCTTCCAGGCACCCGAGCAATGGCAGCTCTAGGGCGCGTCCAGGAAGACTTTGGAAAGCTGACACCGAACGCAGTCTGAGGGACAATGAGTGGCTGGGTCTGTGCGGGGAGGCCACAGGGGTCTGAGGCTTAAGAGGCAGATGAGGCAATGGGGAACGGTGGGGAGTTCCTGGGGTGGAAGCCTCGGTGCCTTCCCGACAGATGCTATAAACCCTGTGTGTAAAATGAATATTCCGCAGCATGGGAGGTAATGATGATGGAGGTGACGTCAACAACCACGTGAGGAGACCTACCACTTACACACTTGCTGTGGGCTGGGTCCTATCCGAAGCGCTTGTCGTAGGTTGAATTACGTCCACCCCCAAGTCCTGTGTGGAAGTCTGAACCCCCACCCCAGGATGGACGTTACTTGGAAACGGGGACATTGCACATGTAATGAGTCAAGATGAAATCATACTGGGCCAGGGTAGGCCCTCAGTCCGACAGGACTGATGTCCATTTATAAGAGAGATTTAGACACAGACACACGGGCAGGGAGAAAGCCACGGGAAGACGGGCGTCATGCTGCCATGAGCTCAGAACTACCAGAAGCCCGAAGGGAGGCCTGGAGCGGCTCCTCCTCTAAGGCCTTCAGAGGAAGCGTGGCTCTGCCGACACCCTGACCGTGGGGACTTCATCCTCCAGGACTGTAAGAAGACAGGTCTCCGCTGTTAGCCCCCCAGCCTGTGCCGCTTTGTCATGGCAGCACTAGCAGGCCAGTGCCTCCGTCCTGCTCACCACAATATCCCCAGGCTTCCTACAATGCCTGGCGTCCGGCCGGCGCGCGGCAAACAGCTCCCGAGTGAGTAAATGTATCTATGAGAAGGAGGGCATGAGAATTAGGGTAATCCCCATCTGCTGCTCAGAACAGCACATCCATACAGCAGGTGCTTGACAACCATCAGCTACTGTCACTGCCTCCCACAGGTCGTTGGGTCCCTCCAGTGAGCTGAGCACCACTCCTAACCTGGGCCCTGAACCACAGCCCTTCCTCCCTGGGAGACCTCATCTGCTGGCCAGTTCTCTCACTGTCCCCAGCACCTGCCCAGTGCCCTGGGCTCATGCTGGCCTCGCCATTGCAGGGGCCACCATCCCCCGATGCAGAAGCAGCATGCAGCAGTGGTTAAGGGTTTTGACTTGGGAGGCCGGTAGGCTGCAGTGCAATCCTGGCTCTGTCCCTCTTAGGCTGAGTTTCCTTGGGCTACTCTCTCAACCTTTCTGAGACTCATTTGTTCTGTGGGCTTCATAACAACAATCACCCCCTACGGTTGTCCTGGGTGTTAAGCAAGGTAAGGATGTGTGCTTCCAGCCCCGTGCCTGGTATGGCTGGAGTAAGCGCTTGACAGACGCCAGCTTTTGCTATCATCAGTTGATTAATTTTGCTATTTCATATGTATCTTATATATACTTTTTATTATTAATAACAATTATTGATACAGAATATTATTTAATTCTCTGACCTAATACATCCTTTGACCAGTCCTGTTAATAATTCCTTCTTTTAAAAAAACCCACTTTATTGAGGCCTGGGTGCCATACAAAAAGCCATGAACATTAATGAATACAATTTGCTAAGTTTGGAAAGCATACACTCATGTAATCACCACCACGATCAAGGCCATAAACTCATCCATCACTTCAAGTTTCCTCCTGCCCCCTTTTAAAATTTATTTTAATTTTTTTATATGCTAATTCCTTCAGAAAGTCTACCCTAAACACGTTCCATCTCAGCTCACCCAATGAGTCAACTATTTGCTGAGCAGGTCCCACACATCAAGCCTGGGCTGGGGGTGTACAAAAGTGCCCCAGAACCACACGGCCAATCTCGGGAAGTCTCAGAGCCCATGCCTTGCCCAAGCATGCTGGGAGGGCAGACAGCAGGTGGTCAGGGAGACCTCCCGCAGACATGAAGCTTAACCCCAAATGCACCTGAGCCCTCCGAGTCCTCCTAAATAATGCAGGGAAAAGAACAAACAGACACAACCAGCACCGACAAGGTACAAGCGGAGACAGCTCGGGGCAGCTGCTCTGGAAGAGGTCGATGGCCGCTTCGACGGTTAAGTAGTCATTGTGGGAGCCAGCAATCCCTCTCCTGAGTGTGTGCCCGAGAGAAGCAAAGACACGGGTTCACACGAAAAACCTGCCCTGTCCACTGCACCGCTGTTAACAATGACCAGAAAGTGAATGAGCGAGCGTGCTCTCCCTGCGCCACCGCGAAAGCCCTCGCACAGGTGACCGCAAGGCGGGGCCCCACCACCACCGCACTGAACGCAGACACAAACGAGCACGTGGCCGGCGGTTCCACTCCGTGAAACGTCCTGATATGAAAACTCACAGAGACAGGAAGTAGATCAGGGGTTACCCGAACAAAGGGCAGCAAGTGCTACCGGACACACATTTCCGGTCTGCGGGTGAGGACGTTCTGCAATTGCCCGGGGTGGCCGCCGCACAGCCCTGTGGTCAGATGAGATCAGGCAGGCGGGGTGTGTCCCAATAAAGGAGTTACATAAACATCATGACAAACCGACACTCACAGACAACAGAATTGACACGTTCATGCAGCAAATTAAAGTTCAGGTAGATACACAAAAGATTCAGAAGTTTGTGATTATCACCTAAATGATAAATGGAAAAAGGGAAGAAAATACAGGTCATGTATGACCTGTGAACAGAGAGACCTTTAAAGACAACAGATGTTGGGGCGCCTGGGTGACTCAGTGGGTTAAGCCTCTGCCTTCGGCTCGGGTCATGATCCCAGAGTCCTGGGATCAAGCCCCACATTGGGCTCTCTGCTCAGCAGGGAGCCTGCCTCCCCACCTCTCTCTGCCTGCCTCTCTGCCTACTTGTGATCTGTCTGTCAAATAAATAAAATCTTAAAAAAAAAAAATAATAAAGACAACGGATGATACCACAGAAGGAGAGGCAAATTTGGTTTTAAAAATCTGAAATGTGGAGCCTGGGTGGCTCGGTGGGTTAAGCCTCTGCCTTCGGCTCGGGTCATGATCCCAGCATCCTGGGATGGAGCCCCACATTGGGGTTCCTGCTCAGCCTGCTTCTCCCTCTCCCACTGCCCCTGCTTGTGTTCCCTCTCTCGCTGTGTCTCTTGTTAGGGCCAATTTAATGTTAAAACCTGTTTAACCATTAGGGCCTGCTTAGTCAGCATGACTCCATATTGCCTAGGTAGCCATATTACTGTTTATATCCACAGACTTCATTCCGGGAATAAACACCCCAGTAGTTCCTAGCATTGGTTCTGGGTATTGATTCTGGGAGTAAACGCCTTAACAATAGAAGCTACGTACCTTGGGTCTGCGGTTATGCCCTATAAAACCAGCCTGTGAGATCGGGATGGAGTCGCTCTCTTCGGAGGCGGCCCTGGCCAGTCAGTCTGACTTCTAATGCTTGGCATAGAATAAAACTTTGCAAAACTTTCACTTTGTCTCAGTCCCATTCCTTTGATACCAGACCCCAACATCTCTCTCTGTCAAATAAATAAATAAAATCTTTAAAAACATAAATTAAATAAATAAAAATCTGAAATGCTTTTGTATTTTAAAAATATAGAATAAAAGAAGAAACAAAGAGCAAGCCTGGGAAGAATAGCTGCCACATCTACTTACATACACACGTGTGCATGCTTAAAATTTCCAAAATACTGAGAATCCTGTAGACAGATAATCTACCCACCTGCAGAAATGGCTAACAAACATTTGCTGAAAATAAACCCGGACCAATACCACAGACAACGCTACTCAGAAAGAGATAGCATGACACCATTTGTCACCCATCACGCTCAAGGTCAACACCGTGTGTCATTTATATGCCAAGTGCAGAAGAAATTCTGACAACAGTAAACGCAAACCTCCCTCCAGCCTGGCAGGAACACACACACCGCCACCACCTGTCGGGAAAGTGCTACGTGCCTCATGGAAGGCTTCAGAAACATCCAACCCAGGATTCCTCCTCAGGGAAGCACACTTAAGAAATCATATGAAACGCACGGAAAGACTTATGCACCAGCCATGTCCCTCCTGATACTGTTCATAACCACGAGTAACAGGAAACAAATAAATGTCCCATGAAAGAACCACGAAGGAAACCAGCTACAGCCCTTAGGTAAAATTTGTATGTAGCCATTAAAATGGATGTTACGGAGAGCTTTTAACTACACAGAGAAATGTTTAGGATGAAATATTCCACAACAACAAAAAAACAGGATATAAAAACTGTGATTCTGGTTTTTGCAAAGCATGTATCCAGGGAAAGAAAGACACACAAACACCAAACAGTGGTTATCTCCTGCAGTAAGATCACACAGGTCATTCCGATTCTCTTTGCTATGTTCTTCTGTATTTTTCTAAGCTCTTTATAATGATCGTGTATTTCCTTACCTGCCAGGAATCTTCTTTTATGATAGGCTATTTATAGCATTGAAAAACTTATTTAGAAAAAAAAAAAAAGAAAAACTTATTTTTTAGGGGCGCGTGGGTGGCTCAATGGATTAAAGCCTCTGCCTTCAGCTCAGGTTGTAGTCTCAGGGTCCTCTGCCTTCAGCTCAGGTCGTAGTCTCAGGGTCCTGGGATTGAGCCCTGCATCAGGCTATCTGCTCACTGGGGAGCCAGTTTCCCTTTCTCTCTCTCTGCCTACTTGTGATCTCTCTCTCTGTGTCAAAAATTAAAAAATAAAAAATAAAATAAATTATTTTTTTTAAGTCAAACTAGTGATGTTTGAAAGTTTATGAAGTTTCAAAATAAGAGAAATCCTTATTAATTAAAAGTTGAATGGGGAAAAAAAATCTCAATATTAAAATGATAGGGCCACCTGGGTGGCTCAGTCATTAAGTGTCTGCCTTGGCTCAGGTCATGATCCCAGGGTCCTGGGATGGAGTTCCGCATCGGGCTCCCTGCTCAGGGGGAAGCCTGCTCAAGTTTCTGAGAACAAAAATAGAAGGAGAGGGGCACCGGGGTGGCTCAGTGGGTTAAAGCCTCTGCCTTCGGCTCAGGTCATGATCCCAGGTCCTGGGATTGAGTCCCGCATCAGGCTCTCTGCTCGCAAGGAGCCTGTTTCCCTCCCTCTCTCTGCCTGCCTCTCTGCCTACTTGCTATCTCTGTCAAATAAATAAATAAAATCTTTAAATAATAATAATAATAATAATAATCAGGGAAGGAAGAAAATAAATGAATACCCAAATATCCATATGGCCTATATATGGGGAAAGGGACTTTGAGTGAATTATACTGTCTTACTTACAGTTTACTGTGTTTTCTCAGTTTTCTAGGAATATCCATGTTATTTTTTTATTATGAAATATTTCTGGCACAAAAGGAAATTTAGAGAAAAATACAACAAGCAACCATACATGTGCCACCCATTAAAGCATAAGCCTACCAGCGAGAGCCACAGGCGCCCAGCTGCCCTACCCCAGGGCGGCGTCCTCTCTCTCCAGAGGTAACCGCTGTCCGAAGTGTGCAGGCCCGTTCCAGCCTGTGTTTTGGACTTTCACCACGTGTGTGGGTGTTCGTAAGCGACATTCATGAGTCTGGTCCAGTGTGCGGCCCAAGTCCCTCTGTAGGGGCCTTTTTCACACTTGATGTGGTGTGTTTAACCGCCACTTCCCAGGGGACCATTTGTCTCCTGAAAGCCCCGAGGAGAAAGCCAGTCCCTCCCAGCTGCCCTGTCCCTCTCGGCTGGCTGAAGCCAGTGTCAGGGGCAGGCAAGGGGTTGCTGGGCCCGGAAAGGGCAGAGCAGAGGAGGGCAGCACCCCTGCATGCAACCCACCCCCCGCAGGGCAGACACAGGCCCCTGCAGACTGTGCTGAGCACGTGAGCTCCACAGGGGTGTTGGGAGCAACAGGGTCATCCTGGGCAGGAGTCCTGCCCTTTAAGCTTGAGCCTCCGGAATGGAGTGTGAGAGCGTGACAGGACTTACCAGGGCCTCGTCAGTCAGCAGCTGTGTGGCCATCCTTCCAGTGCCCAGGGTGATAGGAATGGGCAGACTGTGGTTAGGAGAGAGCAAGAGAGAGAGAGGGCACAGTGAGAAACCAGGCCTGGCAGATGGGACAGATAGACACATACCTACCATGAGACAGGCAAGGAGGGATACACACACATACACACACACGTTAATAACAAACACTAAGCTCTGTGCAAGGCCATGGACAGAAATCTCTCCTTTAATCCTCTTAATGCCCCACAAAGTAAGTCCTACTTCTACCCATCCCATTTCACAGATGAGAAAACTGAAGCCCAGGGATAAGTCACTGGCCCAAGATGACACAGCTGGGGAATGGAGGTGGGCCGAGTATGTCCAGCTCTAGGTGCTTGATGCCTCTCAAAAGCACCCCCAGACACCCTCACACCCCCACACTCATTCCCACAGCTGCTGGGAGCAACAGGACCCTCTGCCTTCTCCCAGCCACCTGCTCAGGCCCCCTCCCCAGGTTGGAGTGCTGGTCTGAGGCGCCACTCCCCACCGCAGCAGGCAATTCCCCATGTCTCCTGGGGGTATCTGTGGGGTTCAGCTAACACACACAGAAGGAACCTGGAGCACAAACTCAACACAGAGCTGCCATCATTACTGTTGCTGGTCGAGTATGTTCCAAGAGTAAAATGCAGTCAGCTTTGTTCTGAAGTCTCCTTTCTTATGGCAAAGAATACCCTTTTAAACTAAGTTGATTTAGGGGCACCTAAGTGGCGAAGTCGATAGAGCGTCCAACCCTTGCTTTGGCTCAAGTCGTGATCTCCAGGGTCCTGGGATCAAGCTCCCGTAGGGCTCCACACTCAGCATGGAGTCGGCTTAAGACATTTTCACCCTCTCCCTCTTCCCCTTCCACTTGTGCTTGTGTGCTCTCTCTAAATAAATAAGATCTTTAAAAAAATAAACTAAGTTGATATAATAAATAAATTTAAAAACCAGTGAGCCAATTTAAATAAAAGCAAAGTAAAACACTAGACAGGTGGCATAGGTTAGCACAAATTCTTAGTTTAGGACATGCTAGTGCAGTCCTGGCTCCACAGTGACCTGCCAGGACTTTGCATGCCTCCCATGATGAGTCACCAATATCTCTGACTGGAAACAAATTTTCCTTCTGCCATTAAGCCAAAATACACCTCCCTAAACCTCCCTCAGGATCACTTGTAAAAATGCAGTCTTCTATACAAAAGCCCTTCAGCTACTGTGCCATTTCTCAAAATGTCAGAAATCACCAGAAAAGCTTATTATTATTCAGAATACACATCCCTAGGTTTCTGCCTAGACCTGGTGCATCAAACCTGCTGGGATGCGGACCAAGAATTATTGATTTCCAAATGAGTTTCTTAAAGTGTAAGAACCACGAAGACAAAGAAGGGTCTCTTTGAGCTCAAAGGGTCCCCCACTTTTACAAGCAGAAAGTTGCAATTTTAACTCGCACATAAGGACAGGTTGGCAGAAATCTTTAGAACACTACTTCTCGGCCAGAGGGTGATTTTGGCCCCGGGAGACATTTGGCAATGTCTGGAGACATTCTGTAAGTGCCACAACTTGCGGGAGGCGCAGCTCTGGGCATTTGGTGGGTGGAGACCAAGCAATGCTGCTCAGTACTGCCAAGTACGCCGAGTCCACAAGGCGGCCCCACAGCAAAGACTGCCAACAGAGCGAGGCCAAGGAGCTCCAGTATCCACTGCAAACGCATGGGCTCAGGTCTCTTACCACTTCCCATCCACAGATTCCACAGAACCATGTCTGGCCTGCAGCAAGCCCTCAGTAAAAATGTCCTTCAGCTAAAAAACCCTCCTGTGGTCTCCCACAGCATCAGAAATCACCCAGACTTCCCAGCTGCCCACGCGGCCCTTATGGTCTGCACCTGCTGGCCGTCACCCTCCCAGTCTGCTCTCCTCTCCAACACTTGGCCCCAGGCACACTGGCCTTCACATCTACTGCTCCCTCTTCCCTAGCCATGGGAAGAACTAGCGTCTTCTCACAGTCAGCTTAAGCATCACCCCCTTGGAGAAGTAAATCCCCCACCCCCAAGCCCCTGAGCTCAAGCGGCAACACCCCTACCCCTTCCACCATCTTCCCATAGCACACATGATTATCAGCAACTGTCTTTTTAAAGAGTCGTTCTCGGGGCGCCTGGGTGGCTCAGTGGGTTAAGCCTCTACCTTCTGCTCAGGTCATGATCTCAAGGTCCTGGGATCTAGCCCCACGTTGTGCCAGATTCTCTGCTCAGCGGGGAGCCTGCTTCCCTCTCTCTGCCTGCCTCTCTGCCTACTTGTGATCTCTCTGTCACATAAATAAAATCTTTAAAAAAATAAAATAAAGAGTTGTTCTCGAGTTCCTTGTCTGTCCTCCCTCCACCAGAAGGCAACTCGTCAGGAAGCAGAGATGATCACGGCATCCAGGACGATGTGTGGCACACAAGAGGCACCCGAACACAGAGGGAAAGAACAGATGAGCAAACTTCTAGAGCTGGCAAAGACACAAAGAAATGGGCCTTCTCCACACAGCAGAAGGAATGGGAGTCTCTCACCTTTCCAGAAAGCCAGCTGGCAACATAAGAACCCCATAACCCAGCAGCCCTGTCTGAGACTCTGCCACAGCAATAAAAGCTCTGTGTAAAAGGTTACAGCACAAAAAAGCCATATTTACTGTAGAACTATTCCTGGAGGCAAAAGGCCAACCAACCCACAAAAAGTCCAGAAATAAAATAAAAAGTACCCATCAATAAGGGAGAGGCCATATTATGAAGGATCAGGTCTTCTCTACAAAGGAGGAGTAGTTCTGCGTCTACTCACATCCGTAATGTCACTAAGTGAGAAACACAAATTAGATGATAGTTTTACACCTGACTTTAAGCTCTCTGCATAAAGACAAACCAGCACGTGGAGGGCAGGGGTTGCTTCTGTGCAGCATTTCTGAGCCTGGGAAAGACCATGGAATGATAGACACCAGGTGGTGCCTTGAGGGGACAAAGTAGGAATGAGAAGGAGGTGTTATTCATTGTTTTCCTTCATATTCTTTGTTTCGCTGGATGCAGTAATTTCCTATCACTGTTGTAATGTTTGAAAAAATATTTAACTTTTCAAAAGGTATTCTTTCCGACTGGCAGACTCTGCCTCCTATCCCTGCACTGTGAAGTCAACAACACCAGCTCTTTGGCTGGACACAAACAGAACCAGAGCCAACTTATCCATGAGGTATAGTGAGCCGGGCGCCCCTAATATCAAAAAGGATGAATGTAATCCAACCCAGAATATATAAATCCTTATAGCCGTGGAATCACAAACTGTAATTTTAATAACAAATTTATTTTGAGAAAGGAGTCCATGAATTCAGAGTGGCCCTGTAAGGTGACACGTGCACAGGGCTGGTGACTATTGGACAGAGTGTGGTCTGAGAGCTGTGCTGTTGCAAAGCCAGTGGCTCCCTCCTTCCTCCTCTTCCTCTGAGGTTTCTGCTATTTCCTTCCTTCCATTGTTTCTAGTGGAGAATCCCATGGGGGAAAAATCCTGGAACTTTGTCTCCAACAAGTTGAAAGGATTAAAGAATTTCCCATTTGTCTGGTGGCTAAGCATGGGGGCTCTGGACCCCAGATGCCTGGGTCTTCTTAGTCTCTAAGCTGGGTGACTTGGTCTCTGAGCTGTTTCCCCATCTGTAAAATGGGGGTGGTCAGGGCTGCAACCTCAGAGCTCCTGGAAGGCCTCTAAAAGGGGTAGTCCCGGAAAGTGCCTAGAGCAGCACTCTCAGTGCCCAGTACACATTCTCTGAACAAATACACCCCTGGTCAGAATGGGGTACGGGCACTACTCCCCTCGAGAAGGCCCTGTGAGCAGAGGCGGGACAGGAAGGAGTACGCCCCCTCGGCCCCACTTGCCACCGCCCACACTCTAGGGCCATGGGCTCCCGCCCCTCCAGAGCCTTCTATAGGACCCACAAGTCTTCGGGGGCCCCAGGCTGGGCCCACTTGTGCAGCCACAGCCGGCCCTCCACACGCGCGACGGCGAGGGCACACCCGGACGCACTCACACCCGGCGACAGACACTGACGGACACAGGGGGACAGGTGGGCCTCGTAGGGACACACCCCACACCCAGACACAGGGGCCAGAGGCCGGGACCCGCACAGCTGCGCCCCGGGGCGGCGCCCTCACACACACACACACTCGGCCACGCTACCCAAGCAGACGCTCGCACGGACGTGGGGAGTCCGGCCCCGGGCTCAGGGGCGCACCCCGAGACGCTGAGACCGGCGGGCGCGTAGGACGCCGCCCCGCCCTACACTGACTCCACACGGGCCCGACCGAACGGCCCGGGCACACGCGGTCGGGCACACACAGGCGCCTCCTTTCCGACCCCAGCCGCGTCTCCACAGCCCGCAAACCCTCCTCCGCCCCTCCGCGCACGCAGTCCGCACGCCCTCACCTGGGCCCGCACGCCCCATCCGCCGGGCGAGGGTCTGTCCGCGCGGGGGCACCCAGGTGGGAGACCCCGCCCCCTTTCCTTCCGCCCCGCCCCTCCCGGCCCCGCCCCGTCCGCTGCAGGACTCACCCGCGCGCCTCTGCCAGGACAATGACCCGCGCCCGCGGGGCCCGCCCGGCCGCACTGCGCCTGCGCTGTCGGAGGGACTACACTACCCAGAGGCCCGCGCGCCGCCGCCTCCGTTCGGGCCTCCGGCCGGGCGGAGCGGAGCGAAGCCGAGACCCGATCGCGCCCTCTCGTTTCCTGGAGGTCCCAGCCGCACCGCTACCAACAGGGCTGGGTGGTGGAGGGAAGGGGAGGGAGAGGGCGGGGCGAGAGCAAGGAGGGAAAGGGAGGAGGAAGAGAAGGGGAGTGGAGGGGAAAGGGAGGGGGGCGGGAGATGGAGTAGGGCCGGGAGGGGAAGGGGAGAGGGGGGAGGCCTAGGAAGGAGTGGGAGGGGGAAGAGAGGCGCCGGGGGAGGGAGGAAGGAGAAGGGAAGAGATGGGAGGAGGAGGGACCTGGAGGAGGGAGGAAGATCTGAGAAGGGGAGGAGAGGTGAGGGGAAAAGAAGGAACACGACCAGGACAGAAGGAGAGAACAAAGAAGGGTTGGGGAGGGAAGACGGGGGAAGAGGAGAAGGAACAGGGGAGAAGTGGGGAGGGAAAATTCCAGAAAAGGAGGGGTCATAGGGAGGGGCAGAGAAAACCCCTTTTTCTGTGCCATCCTGCAGCCAGGCCTTAAAGACAGCCAAGAAGGACAATACCGGACGGCTTTCTAGAACCTAATGATCACGCTGATTCTCCGCGACACAAAGAAGCAATTGATCATAATAAAAAAATATTGACCCTTCTTACTAGATTTCCTAGGTGCTATCTTCTGTACTTGGCATTTTCTGATTTATGAACTCATTTAATCCTTAAAACCAAGCTACTTTTTTTTTTTTTTTTTAAGATTTTCTTTATTTGAGAGAGCGCATGAGAGGGGAGGTCAGAGGAAGAAGCAGCCTCCCCATGGAGCTGGGAGCCCACGGGACTTGATCCCATGATTCCATCATCACGACCTGAATGGGAGGCAGTCGCTTAACCAACTGAGCCACCCAGTAGCCTACCAAGCTACTTTCTAGGTAAGGAAAGTGGTGCAGACAAGAGAGGTCTCATAAGAGCAAAGGCGTTGTTGGGGGAGGAACCAGGCCTCCTGACCGAGTCCCTCTTATACCATAAACCTGGAATCTAGGTACAAAAGCATTTACTAAATGACTGACCACGGAAGAAAAAAAAGCTAACCTCATGGTGACTCATGATTTCTTAATTGGGTATTTTATTTTGAGATAAAAGTAGAATCACACGCAGTTGCAAAAAATAAAATGGAAACCATACAGAAAGATCCCCTCTATCCTTCATCTGGCTGCTCCCAAAGGTGACATCTTGCAGTATCAAAATTAGGATACTGATGTGGATGTTGTTAAGATACAGAATATTTCCATCACCACTAGGTTCCCCCACGTGGCTCTTTCATAACCACACCCACTTTCCTTCCAGACCCCATCCTTTCTTAACCCCATCACTAACTTGTTCTCTATATCCATAATTTTGTTTACAACAGGCTTTTTTTCCCCATTAAGCATAATTCTTGAGATTTATCCAAACTGTTACACATATCAGTTTATTACTTTGTTGCCAGATTCTACCCCATGGTACTGACACCACAATTTGGGTATCACATCTGGGATATTTTCAGTTTGGGGATATCCCAGGTGTGGGGTTTTTTTTGTTGTTTGTTTTTTGTGGGGTTTTTTTGCCCTTTTCTTTCATTGTGGTAAAATCATGTATATTTTGGATATTAACCATTACCAGATACTTGGTTTGCAAATATTCTCCCATTCCATAGATTGCCCTCTCAGTGTTGTTTCCTTGTGACAGGTTTTGTGTAAACATAAATCTTTATTTCTCTGTGATAAATGCCCACGGGTCCAACTACTAGGTCATATAGTATTTGCATTTTTAGTTTTTCCTTGTTTAAACAAACTGCCACACTGTTTCGCAGAATAGCTGTACCATCTTACGTTCCTACCAGCAATTTAGGAGGTAAGAGAGGTTAGGACACAAACAGCACAGAGGGATGACCACATAAAGACACAGAGAGAAGGTGGCCACCTACAATCCAGGAGAGAGGGCTCAGAAGAAACCTACCTACCCACACCTCAATCTGGCCTCTACAGAACTGTGAGAACACACATTTCTGTGGTTAAGCGGTATTTCATTATGACACCCTCACAAACAAAGGCACCAAGGCAGGTGCCTGGTTCCTTCAACGCAGAGACACTACTGCTGCTGCTGCCCGTCTGTGTGTGGGAAGGGTGAATGGACCCAGGGGAGGGCAGCCTGGGAGGAACCGTGGGGGCTGCTGGCTGAGCCTGTTCCTTCCAGAGTTCCTGGATCAGGATCCATGACACCGGCCCACAGGCAGGAGTTTGGTGATGCTGCGGGCAGGTCTGTGGGTCCAGGTGCCATGCACCTCTGCCCATTCCTTAGGATGTTGTATGCATTCCTAGTTCACGAGTACTGGTTCCATGATGGGTTTCATTTTTGTTTGAATAATCCACAAATTACCCAGCCCAAAAAATGCAGGAGCAGATCAGAGCCAATTTGTCTGTTGGGGGATGCCCTGAGCATCACAGATGCCAGATAGGGGACATCCTACTTTCAGGTAGAGAGAGAGGATCTATTGTCAGACAGCATTACTAATATCGCAGGCTCTCAGTGCACGTGCCAGGTGTGAAGCTGGTTTTGAGGACACAAGGGATGGAGTGTGGCCACTCCACTCTATGGGTTGGCCTGGCATCACATTCATGAGGACTCTGTGCCCTATGCCCTCTTAACCCTATGACTTCAACTAGCATAAGACATTTTCAACAATATCATACAAATATCCCTAGTTGCAATTTTTTGCCTTGATGGTGGAAGTTCAAGATCTGAGTTTTAAATTACCCAAAGCAATTAGATACCAGCATCATATACACTCTTTGGACTTAGCAGTCCTCTTCCTCTTTAAACTGCCATAATCCAGGATCCCTGACCTCCACTCATCTCAGGTGACTACAAATAATAATTTACTTCGATGTTTACCCCGTGCACACCATGAGCTCTCCACTTCCTCATGCTAGAAAAGAAACAGGACTCTTACTTGCGCCATCTCACTTAAAACCAATCCCTAATACCTCAAATTTTCCAAAGATTCTATAGCCTATCACCCAATCTTCATACCAAACTGTATTGGTTAAGTTGCTTTAATTACAAGCATATGCACGATATAGGTAAAAAATGAAGAACTGAAGAATAGTGGGTAGTTTGCAGAATTACAGCCTTAGAAAGCCCAAGAGCTAGAGTGACCCCAAAGATCTGTCATGAGAACACCAGCGTCATCCCTTTAGGGAGCTGCCATTAGATGACAAAGACCCAACCACCTTGCAAACTCCAGAGAGAATCTGATTAGCCAAGACCATCAGCGCCATATGGTACAGTATGGTCAGCTGCTCGAAGGAAAAGAAGAGATGGTGTCCTCGAAAGAAGGAATGGAAAACAGGGCAGAGAAAAACAGAAAAATACATATTTTAAGTTTTATTTCTGGTATTATGAGTTTATACTAGAATACAGATCTGGAAATGTTTTTCATTTAGCATAATACAACCATCCTTCTATGGCTATAGACATATTTATAGCTCTTTTTTCAACAGCTGCATGTAATTCTACTGAATGAATACACCATAATTAACTTATCCATTTACCCAGCCCCCGAATGGTTTCTACTGAGTTCACCATCAAAAATATTTTTGCCATTATACATTTACCTACATCTGTACACTTTGGTTTCTGAGTAATAATGATTAAAATGGTATATACACACAGAAATTTATATAACCAACAATGGAACTGTTTTTGACACAGTCACTAGATATAATCACTTTTCTATGATTTAAAATCAATCTTTTGGGGAAAAAAGTAGATATAACATCATTTTATTCTGCATTTCCTTGATTACTAGTGATAGTGGGTCATTTCCATTAGCTGTTTTTCATCTTCTTTGAACAGGCCATTAGCTTTGTCCATTTTTTCTACTGAATTGCTGGTGTTACTATTATTTATTTGTAATAATGCTCTGAATATCAGGGGTTATTATCCTTCATTATGTTGGTTTGCAAATATTTTCTTTCAATCTCGTATTTGTATATTTGACTTTGACTCTGATATTTTCCACATAAATGTTATCTTAATGTCAGCTCCTGGATTATGTGTGATACTTAAGAAGGCCCACCTCAAAATTATAGAAATAACATTTTTCTTGTACTCTAATATTGTACTTAGATCTTTCAGAGCTTCATTAGTGTACAAGGTACGTTCTTTCCATAGAGCTAAGTCCCAACACCATTTGATTAATCCATCTTCCTCTCACAGCAATGAAAAATCCTTTTTACCATACATAAGGGGAATCTAATAGGACCACCCAACTCCTAGCCTCTACCCAAGTCAAGAGAATCCCAAAGCTCCATTTTCTAGCACTCATGCCCTCTGGATGAGAGCCCCCCTCACATGGCCTTCTGTGCTGCCACAGGCAAGTCTGAAGAGAAAACCCAAAAGCACCAAGTAAGAGTACTCCTCCAGGGGTGCGGGTAGGCTTTTCTAGGTAATGAAATGTGGTAATGGTTGTACAAATCTGAACATACTAAGTCAATGAATCGTGCACTTTAAATGGATGAACTGTATGGGACATAAATTGTATCTCAATAAGGTTACAAAAACCAGATACAAGAAACAAGCAAACAAACAACCCTCCACTAGACCTGAAAATCACTACTGATAGTGTGAAGAGAACACTCATGATCCTTCTAAAACCATCAATTCTGTCTTTCTGCAACACCAAAAGTGTAATTATCTACCATAGGACTAACTTATACCCACTGTATCAAACAGTTTCTTCTAACTGCTTCTAATGCCCATATGTTCTGGGAACAGTAAGGCACTCCTTGCCATCACTCCCTAGCTCCCTCTCTCGGGAATTTCTCATCATGGTCATACTGCACACTTTTCACATAGTATGACTTTCAATTTTGTCTGTCTTCTCCTACTAGGTCTGTGAGGGCAAAAACTTGCATATTTTGCACTCTGTTCTATCCCCAGCACCCAAAACAGGGCCTGGAACATATTAGTAAATGCTCAGTTAATGTTAAGTGAGTATAGTAAGGCACGTAGCACTCACTCACTCACTATTATACTCACTATTATACCACCATCCTATATTCCATAGATGGTCAGAATCAGCTTGTCAACTTAAAAATATATTGGGATTTTTACTGGACTATTGATTAATTTACAGATTTAACACAAGGAGAAATATCTTTGCCAAAGTCTTTCTATTTTACAAAGAAGGTCTCGCTTCCTACTTTCTCGACCTTTTAAAATTTAAAAAGTAAGCTTAAGTTTTAACATCAAAATTCACAAGCTAAAAGCAACATATGTGCTTTTCTTCTGGTACCACTCTTGTCAGTCTCACAGAGTAAGATGGGCAGCTTTACTGTATTTATTTTATGCTCTGTAACAATTCAAACATCACAGGAACTGTCTGTGCTTTTCTAAAGGTGAAAGTGTTAAATTACTTTTTTCTGTTTATTTCATGGCTATTAATCTGTTTAAGTTTTCTTGCTTGCTGACTTTAGTTTGTTTTTAATACCTAGCTAGTCCTACATGCTACCAAATGCTTTTGTTCTAACAGGCCTAGTCTAACTGCTAAGCGCCGGGGAAAGTGAGTGTCCCTCATCAGCAGTGCTACAAACCCTTGTATTTATTCATTCAGAGTGGTAAGCCAACATGTTATCTTGTCCATCACAGACTCTTTCAATCCTGAATGTGTTCATTTTTCTACCTCCTAGGAATGCAGACAATCCTTTGTCTTCTCTAAAATGTATAGGCTTCTTAGCCTTGAACTACTAGATTTTACATGCATCTGAACATGACAGCAAGAAAACCTTTACCTTAATGGCACTAATTATATGTCAACGGTTATGTGCTAAGCCCTTTAGGTAGACCAACTTAAAGACAAATGTTTTAAATGGGAAAGTAGCATAGATTTTTATTATTAAAAGATTAAGCTGGCTATAGTGCTAAAAATGCACTTGAGGGGAGCAAGAGGGATAATGGCTGTAACACTATGGTAAAAATAAAAATGAGATGGTTTCATCTTGGACTATGATGATAGGACATAGACTGGAAAAAAGTGGACAGACCCTAGAGGCAATCAAAAGATTAAATCTAGGGCGCCTGGGTGGCTCAGTGGGTAAGCCGCTGCCTTCGGCTCAGGTCATGATCTCAGGGTCCTGGGATCGAGTCCCGCATCAGGCTCTCTGCTCAGCAGGGAGCCTGCTTCCTCTCTCTCTGCCTGCCTCTCTGTCTACTGTGATTTCTCTCTGTCAAATAAATAAATAAAATCTTTAAAAAAAAAGATTAAATCTAGAGGACTTGGTGATATGGGGGTGAGGAGGAGGGAATAACTGAGGATGACTCTCCAGTATGAATTCGCTGATGATGCACAAGATGTACACTCTGCCTGAAGGCTTTCCCACATTCTTTACATTCATAGGGCCTTTCTCCAGTATGAATTCTCTTATGAAGTGTAAGATGGGCAATCTGGCTGAAGGCTTTGCTACATTCCTTACACTCATAAGGTTTTTCTCCTGTATGAATTCTTTGATGTAGTGTAAGAGATTTACGATGGCTAAAGGCTTTCCCACAAACATTACAGTCATAAGGCTTCTCGCCTGTATGACACCTCTGGTGACAAATCAGGGATGCCCTCTGTCGGAATGTCTTTCCACATTCAAGACATACATATGGTCTTTTCCCAGTATGGAGTTTCTGATGTTGAACAAGATAGGAGCCATCACTAAAGGCCTTCCCACATTCAATACATTCATACGGCTTCTCACCAGTGTGAACTCTCTGGTGTTGAACAAGGTGTGCAATCTGACTGAAAGCCTTACCACATTCCTTACATTCATAAGGTTTCTCTCCAGTGTGTATTTTCTGATGTTGTACAAGGTGCGCATTCTGGCTGAAAGTTTTGCTGCATTCCTTACATGCGTAAGGTTTCTCTCCAGTATGAATTCTCTGATGATGAGCAAGGTGTGTACTCTGCCGAAAAGCCTTCCCACATTCTTTACATTCGTAGGGTTTCTCCCCAGTATGAACTCTCTGATGAAGAGTAAGTGAGCCACGATGGCTAAAGGCCTTCTCACAGATATTACACTCATAAGGTTTCTCTCCGGTATGAATTCTCTGATGTACAGTCAGGGACGAGCCATGGCTAAAAGCCTTTCCACACACATGACATTTGTAAGGTCTCTCTCCAGTATGAATTCTCTTATGCTGAATAAGACCTATGTGATCAGTGAACGCCTTCCCACAATCAATGCAATCGAATGGTTTCTCTCCAGTATGGTAATACCGCCGATGACGTATAAGAGAAGCATTCTGCCTGAAAGCCTTCCCACAGTCAACACATTCATATGGTCTTTTTCCAGTGTGAATCCTTCGATGATGAGATAGGGATGAACAATCACTAAAAGCCTTCCCACATTCGATACATTCATAGGGTCTCTCTCCAGTATGAACTCTCTGATGTTGAGCAAGGTGTGCAAGCTGGCTGAAGGCCTTATTACACTGCTTACACTGATATGGTTTCTCTCCAGTATGAACTCTCTGATGTTGAATAAGATGAGCGTTCTGACTGAAGGCTTTCCCACATTCAGTACATTCAAAGGGTTTCTCTCCTGTATGTATTCTCTGATGTTGGGCGAGGTGAGCACTCTGGCTGAAGGCTTTCCCGCATTCAGTGCATTCATAGGGTTTCTCTCCAGTATGAATTCTTTGATGAAGAGTGAGTGTTGAGATTTTGCTAAAAGTTTTCTCACAGTCATTACATTTCAGAAGTTTCTTTTCTCTGTAGACTTGCTTGTGTTTTTTTACAAACAAATGTGTTTTTAAACTTTTACTATCGATCTCAAAATTATATATTCTCTCTTTGATGGGAAATACCTGCTTTAGATAAGATGATCTCTTCAGATGAAAAACTGTCCCAGATTTGTTAAAGTGGTCTCTTCTCTCAATAAGGGCATCTGTATGAGTGACTGTCTCCTGACTGAAGTGTGTCTTCTGACTTACCAGCTCCCTCTTAAATAGGTCTTCACATTTCCAGTTTACCCCTAATGTAGGACATTTAAGGTCATAGCTTGGAAGTATTTCCATTACCATTGCCTGGGATAATTTTTCTTCATAAATGCCCCGGTTTGGTGATAATTCCTTGGTCATCCAAACATACTCCAAGTCTGAAAGATATTGAAAAAGCAAATGTCTCCTTTATTTAATGCTAGAAGAATAGAAACTTCCAAAATGAAACCGTGTGAATCAATTACTGAAGACCACAGAGGTCTTTGACAATTCTTACAGAAAGTTGGGCAATGCAACCATGCTTGTATTTCTAAAATAAACCCTCCTGGGCTCTGGCGTATTATTTCAAGATGATCTTTTATTCAAAATTATGTACCAATATTCATAATTGAAATCTGTATTTTCCTTTTTTGATGTTATTTTGGTAATATTCTGGCATCAAATGTTATGTTTTCTTCATAAACGTAATTTCTTAAAATTCTTTTTTAAATTCTCTGTCATGGAACATTTTAAATGATGTTGATATTTTTCCTTACAGGTTTTACAGAATTTATTTGTGAAACTATTGAGAGCTGTTGCTTCTGTTCTCGGGGAAAGCAGTTCTGAGATAACTTTCTACATTTCTTCTATGGTAACCAGTCTGGTTAAAATTTCTCTCTCTTCTGGTGTAGGTTACGGTAATTTATATTCTCCTAAAACATTACCCATCTCATCCAGGTTTTCAAATTCCTTATAGAAAACTGAGGAAAACAGATTCATATGATTCTTTTTTTTATATGATTCTTTTAAGTATTTATGCATCAATAGTTACTTAATATCATTTCTTTTCTTGTTTTCTCTCATTTGTTTATATATTTGACAATTTATGTATTTTATTGGTTTTCTAAAGAAGCACCAACTTGATTTTCATTATATCTACTATTTACTAGTTCATTTACTCCTACTTTTACCTCCAGTAGTGTAAGTCACTATACATAAGTTTAGTTTACCTTACACTCATTTTGTTCTTTCTAATATCCCGAGTTGGATGCTTATTTATTTTTTCTTATTTATTATTTATGAATATACACCATTAGGGCTACAAATGACCTACCCAAATCTTCTTGAACCTCTGAGAACTGGAAGCAGGAAAAAGCCATACTACAAGGTACAGAATAAACTGTAACCATCTCACCTGAGGCTTATTTCACTGTAACATATAATCTATAAACTCTTATCTAGCTTTCATACCAGAAAAACACCTATCAAGCAAGGCAGGGAAAAAAATAAATGAATTTTAAAAAATTAACTGGGCCAAAAATCCCAATGAGTACAACAAAAGAGGGAAGATGTTGAACATAGAGAAAGGAGGTGAAGTTAGCTACCTAATTTATTCATGCTTTATGAGTATCAAATGATTATGTTTTAAATTTCAAATGGATCGATTTTAAAATACAGATTTACAAATATATAAAGACATAAAAGTAACAACTTCTAGGACTAAAACCCTTTTCATTTCAAGGAGTAGGATGGTGTAAAGGGGAAAAAAAAAACAAACCCAGACATAAACAACAAAGCAAAAATAAGTAACAGAAACACCAAAGACAAAAATAATTAAAGGCAAAGGGAAGAGCATAGCTATAATAGTCATTAACCTGATAAGCTCACATTTTAAAGAAAACACTTAAACCAGTTTAAAAAACTAAACACATATTTGTCTAAAGAATTCAGAAATGTAGGGGTGCCTGGGTGTCTCAGTCAGTTAAGCAGCTGCCTTCAGCTCAGATCATGATCTGGGATCGAGCCCCACATCAAGCTCCCTGCTTAGCGGAGAGCCCGCTTCTCCCTCTCCCTCTGCCTGACTCTCTGCCTACTTGTGATATCTCTCTCTCTCTCTCTCTGTCAAATAAATAAATAAATAAATATCTTTAAAAAAAAAAAAGAATTCAGAAATGTTGAACATCAGAGATGATTATAACAATATGGTACTTGAGAACTAGTAAACATCACAGAACATAACAGAGCTCACAAACAGACTGTGGTGTCTGCAGGAAATCAGTAAAGGTAAAAGTGGTATGTCACACCAGTGGAGAAGATCCACTTAAAACAGTGTTAGAATAAAAAGTTTCAATTTGAGAGGGATTTTTAAGAGGGGTTTTCCCACAAGTATCAGAGAAGAAATATCTTTTTTTTTTTTTTTTAAAGAAAAAACAAAAGAAACCTCTTGAGAATAGTTCCCCAACTCTAATTATCTGCCTTACCTGAGCAGAAGCCTCTTGTCATCTCTCCTTCCATCATCCACGGCTCTCTACCTTGCTCCAGTAAGGAGATTACGTCTGGTTTAGAAAGGCAAAGACCTGCACAGAAGGAAAGATAAGAAAATTGGCTATGTTGTGGAGACTGCAGAGTTATGACCAGTCCAAAAGGTACTGAGAGAAAAGGGATATTAGAGAGAAATGCTGATAAAGGCATAAAAGACTACAGAGGTGGAAAGACTCCAATGCGGAAGAGGAGGACACTCTTACCCAATGAAAGCAGGTTCGTGTAGTTCTCTAGCATCACTTTCTTGTATAAAGTCCTTTGGGCAAGATTCAGCCATTCCCATTCATCTTGGGAGAAGTCTATGGCCACATCCGTGAAAGTCACTGAATCCTGAAATGACACAAAAATAACCTTGCTTAGTGCTCATGCCATTACTTAGCTAGCTCTACGGGTCAAGGGCAATGCTGTTCATGCTACACGGGAAACAAAAACCCAACATTCTGCATATATAATTACACCAGGGTCCAAACCAGTTAGCTACTGGACAACTTTTCTGTCTAGTTATATTAGCTCTCTAAACATTCACGATTTTATAGTGGTGAGAAGAGACTGTCATATGGATAAATGTTGACTGCAATTAAGACAGAACATCAAGTACTAAATTGCAGTTGACCCTTGAACAGCACAGGTTTGAACTTCACAAGTTCACTGACATGTAAGTTTGTTTCAATCAGTAAGTACAGTACTGTGTTATTTTCTCTTCCATATGACTTTAACAATTTATTTTCTCTAGCTAATTTTTTAAAGAATGTAACATGTAATACACACAGCATACAAAATGTATACTATCAACTGTTTATATTATCAATAAGGCTTCCAGTTAACGGTAGGCTCTTAGGAGTCATGTCTGGCGTGAACAAAGTTATATGTAGATTTTCTATGCAGAGATCAAAGTCAACCCCTATGTTGTTCAAAGATCAACTGTATTTATCTATGTTAGAAGCTAGATCACATTTCTACATGGAGAAATTAAAGAGTTCTGGTACTGGGGGGGTAAAGCTTCAAGGAAGGATGTTGACCTGATGAACATGACTTCAACCTCCACAATACAGTCTAAGAAATCTTAGTGTTCTGAGATGTTAAGAGGTATGTCTAAAAAATGAAAGAGAAAAATGCCTAGCAATATTGTTTCCTTTTGACATAAAAGTATGTTTGCATTAGGAAAACACTCTGATGAGAAGTATCCAAAGAGATCATATGAGATGAGCACAACCTGTTTTGCTACATGGGCTGAATTTCCTAACCAATCAGCAAATGATACTGGTCACCCATTCTGTGGTTCCTGACAGACTTCCCAGTTCTTACTTTGTGATTTCACTTACATCAACATTTAAGAATGAGTTCTGAATAATTACCAATTGTGAATAAAACCAGACAAAAAGGTCAGATTATTTCAAAGAATTCAGGCTCTGGCATAGACTAGCCAGACAATCTTGTGAAATTAATTAACTGCATGTGCCTCGGTTTTCCCACATGAAAAATGGGAATTATTTTGGTAGCTACCTCACAGCTGCATTGTGAGAATTTAATGGGGTAACAGTCACAGTTGAGCTAAGTGCTCAAGAATTGTTACCTAAGATAATAATGAAGGAGGGGGGACGCCTGGGTGGCTCAGTTGGTTAAGCAGCTGCCTTCGGCTCAGGTCATGATCCCAGCGTCCTGGGATCGAGTCCCACATCGGGCTCCTTGCTCCGCAGGGAGCCTGCTTCTCCCTCTGACTCTGCCTTCCACTCTGTCTGCCTGTGCTTGCTCTCACTCTCTCTCTCTCTTACAAATAAATAAATAAAATCTTTAAAAAAAAAAAAAAAAAAAAATAATGAAGGAGGGATAGGAAAGGAGTAGAAGGAGGAGGTGGCCAAGAACAGGGGAAAACATTTGGTTTAATATTTCAACAAGTTTTACTTGTGTTTTATCTAATTTCAATATACTGTGTTAGTTAAGAACATGGTCCCTGAAGCCAGACTGTATTCAAATCCTGTTCTGTTCAGTAAGGTGAAGATATTAGTTCTGCTTTTAATATTTGAAGATCTTTTAAATAAGTCAGAAGAACAGTGTATTGTATTTCATATATATATATTTACCATTTTTTTTTTTTAGATTTTTATTTATTTGACAGACAGAGATCACAAGGAGGCAGAGAGGCAGGCAGAGAGAGAGGAAGGGAAGCAGGCTCTCTGCCAAACAGAGAGCCCGATGCGGGGCTCCATCCCAGGACCCTGGGATCATGACCTGAGCCGAAGGCAGAGGCTTTAACCCACTGAGCCACCCAGGCGCCCCATATATTACCATTTCTGTTGTACTTTCTCATTCCTGATGTTCCAGTTCCCTTCTTATAATTTCGATCTGAAGAACCTCCTTTTGCAATTCTTTGAGAAATCTGTCAATGAATTTTCTTACTTTTCCTTCATATAAGAAACTATTTCACCTTCAATTCTGAAGGCTATTTTTGCAGGACAGATAATGCTGGGTTGACAGTTCTTTCCTCTGAGTACTTTTTTTTTTTTTTTAAAGATTTTATTTATTTGACAAGGAGACAGACACGGAGAGAGGGAACACAAGCAGGGGGAGAGAGAGAGGGAGAAGCAGGCCTCCCGCTGAGCAGGGAGCCCAATGAGGAGCCCGATCACAGGACCCTAGAATCATGACCTAAGACAAAGGCAGATGCTTAACCAACTAAGCAACCCTGGCTCCCCTCCTCTGAGTACTTTTTAAGCTGTTCTACTTCCTTTGACTGCCATGATTTCTGATGGGAAATCCATAGAACTGAAATCGCTGCTGCCCTATATATTATGCATCACTTTTCTCTGGCTGCTTTCCAGGTTTTCCCTTGTCTTCAGTTTTCAGCAGTCTGACTATGAAGCTCTCAAGCAAGGGGTTGGTTTGTTTGTTTATCATGCTGGAGTTTGCTGGGCTTCATGAATCTAAAAGTTATGTCTTTCACTAAAGTTGGCAATTTTTCAGCCATTATTTCTTCAAATATTTTTTCTACACTTCACTTCTTTTTGGGACTTCAATGATACAAATGTTAAACATTCTGGTGTTGACCCACAGGGCCCTGAGACTCTCTTCAGTCTTTTATCTATTTTCAGATTAGATAGTTTCTATTTAGTTTCAAGTTCACTAAGTCCACTGTCATCTCCATAATGCCACTAAGCCCATACAGTGAGCTTATTTTGGTAATTCTATTTTTCATTTCCTATTGATATTTTCTGTTTCTTTGCTGACACAATCTATTCGCTTTAAGAGTTTTTACTTGTTGGAGCATTTTTATAATAACTGCTTTAAAATCTTTATCAGATAATTCCACCATTGGTGTCACATCAATGTTAGTATCTGGTGATTATCTTTTCTCCTGTGAATTGAAATTTCCCTAGATTTTCATCAGCTGAGTAATTTTAGGTAGTATCCTTGACATTTTGGATGTTATGAGACCCTATGTCTTGTTTAAATTATATTTATATAAAGAATATTGATAACTTTATTCACACTCCATTTCCAAAGCCTATAAAGTGATGTGCACGTCTGTCTCACTGGTGTAGTACTTGGTGGCCAGCCATCTAATTTGGAGTTCACTTCTCACAGACAATGGCATGCTTTTCAGGGCCAGATACATGCATGAGCAACTTAGAGTGAGCCCAGGAGTTCATAAACAACTTTATATGGTTGATTTCCAAAGCTCCCCCTTCTCTGTGGTCTGTCCAGTGTTTTCTACTTCCTAGGCGTTCCCCTTTTCAGTCTTCTGACCAGATGACTGGGGCTTATTTATTCCACTTATTTATTCCGCTTATTTATTCCACTCTACTGGGCAACTACGCTGACTATATCCACCCATGGGACCGAGAAAGGAAAGAACATAAGCAAGGAAAAAGAAAAAGAAAAAGAAAAAAGAAAAAAAAAGCAGTAAAAGCTTCTTCAATCACAGAGAAAATTTCTTATCCTTCGGAATTTTAGACTTCTGCAGACCCCACTGCTAGTCTCAGGGCACGAGAAAACAGAGAACTTGTCTTGCATGGTAGTTTTCCATCCACCCTCTCCAAGCAATGGACCCCCTTCCTACTTCTTGAGCCTGAACTAGGTTTTCTCCTGCAATTCTTTTTATCCATGCCAAAACCCCCTTCTGGGTTTTGTGCTTTGTTGAATCCATGCTAGGAGATACTGGGAGGGGAAAAAAAGGTAATCACATTGCACTTTGGGTTTCTTCCCCAATCAGCCTGCTACTATTTACATCTTTTTTTTTTTTAAGATTTTATTTATTTGACAGAAAGAGAGACAACAAGAGAGGGAATAAAAGCAGGGGCTATGGGAGAGGGAGAAGCAGGCTTCCTGCAGAGCAAAGAGCCTGAAGTGGGACTCAATCCCAGGACCCTAGAATCATGACCTGAGATGAAGGCAGACGCTTAAGGACTGAGCCACACAGGCGCCCATACTATTTACTTTTTAAAGCCCCAAATCGCGCTCCATGCATGCTGTTCTGGTTCTATAGCAACTTTCAGTGGAAAAGACAGGGTAAAGTGGGCTTAGTCCTTCTTACCCAGAACAAGGACTCTCCCAAATTCAGTGTAAATTATTATTAGTTTTAAAATTAAAATCCCATTGGATATAAAAAGCCTCCTGATGTTTAGGGCTTCTTGTGCATCAAACATATTGTAGATTTTTCACATATATGTTACAGTGTGTATATACTGTGTGTATTTTATATACTGTATGAACAACTACTGGCACACAGGCAAACAGTAGCATATAAATCTAATGTTTATATAGTGCTTATTATGTGCCAGGTACTTTTCTAAATACTTAAAATACATCAATTCATTAATGCCCACAACAATGCTATAAATTAGGTACTGGTATTATTCTCATTTTTATGGTTAAGGAAACAGAAATTAAGGTGATTATTATCTAGTATATACTGGAGCTAGAATTTGTACCCAAGCAATCTGGTGCCACAGTCATGCTATTAATCTTTATGCCATACTTTGCCACTCTTAAAATATTTTCCTCACAAATAACAACACTGCTTACATCTAAAACGTTTAAATGCTTAGGAAACAAGTTCAATTGGTACTGCATTTTTAGTGGTATTATACCTGATCAGAAAAGCTGTTTTGCTATAAGTTGTTCAATGTGTCTTCTATATAAAATAAAGACAATTTTATTATCCTATTATTTTTTATTTGGTAAGTTTATTCATCAAATTTTATAATTTTTTATAATAAAATTTGCTGATGACACTCATTTAGCAGTTCACTTTAATTAGAACATGAATTATAATTCTTAAATTGGTCATAAAAATATTAAAATTAAAAATGTTCAGGGCGCCTGAGTGGCTCAGTTGTTAAGCACCTGCCTTTGGCTCAGGTCATGATTCCAGGATCCTGGGATCGAGTCCCACATCAGGCTCCCTGCTCAGCAGGAAGCCTGCTTCTCCCACTCCCACTTCCCCTGCTTGTGTTCCCTCTCTCGAATAAATAAAATCTTTTTTAAAAAATTAAATTAAATTAAAAATGTTCTGAAATAAAGTGTGAGAAACTCTTAATCCACAACAATCGAAAAATTGAGAATTTAGTCCAAGAAAATTATCAGTGATGAGGGCAAAAATTCAACAACAAAGATGATCACTGCAATAATCTGTTAAATAATAAAACACTGGCAATAATTTAGCTTTGGAACAAGAGGCTGATTAAATAGATTATGGTATTCATCCTAGAAAGAAAAAGGATATACAGAACACTCCCTGGCATTTTAAGATGCTCATGGTTCCAAGCCAAGTGGGGAGGGGAAACCTTTGCATATTCTGGCCCAAATGCCAGACATCTCACCTATACCTGCAGATCTCTTCCTCTTTCTTCAAGATACAACTCAGGAATCACAGCTCCCAACCCCTCCTCCCTTCAACAGTGAGTATGATTATGTAGGCTACATGCCATTCAAGGATCTCTCACCAAGGAAGCAAAATGGAACTAAAAATAAAGTAGATTTTCTCTTGCTAGATTATGGTGTGTCACAGAGCTTCATCACTCCCGAAGGAACACCTTTTCCTAACTTACCCAAAGGTACTCAGATGACCTGTGAATGGTCCTTCCCCATTACTCCTCAGCAAGTCTAGTTCTATAGCTACAGCACTGATCACACTGTATAAATAAATGTTTGCTGCCTCTTCATTTCTCCAACAGATTATAAGCTCTACGAAAGCCAGGATGGTGGGGCACCTGGGTGGCTCAGTCATTAAGTGTCTGCCTTCAGCTTGGGTCATGATCCTGGGGTCCTGGGATCAAGCCCCATGTGGGGTGGGGCTCCCTGGTCTGCAGGAGGCGTGCTTCTCCTTCTCCCACTCGCCCTGCTTGTGTTCCCCCTCTTGCTATCTCTCTCTCTGTCAAATAAATGGATAAAATCTTAAAAAAAGAAAGAAAGAAAGCCAAACAGCCAGGATGGCTACTTAGGAAGTGGGCAGATGATGGCTCTCAAATTTTCTCTAAGGACCGTATTTCTGTGTTGTCATATACTTATGAGAAAACACAGATGGACAAGCTCAGAGTGGGTCATTTCTTTTTTTTTTTTTTTAAAGATTTTATTTATTTATTTGACAGACAAAGATCATAAGTAGGCAGAGAGGCAGCAGAGAGAGAGAGGGAAGCAGGCTCCCCGAGGAGCAGAGAGCCCGATGCGGGGCTCGATCCCAGGACCCTGGAATCATGACCCGAGCTGAAAGCAGAGGCTTCAACCCACTGAGCCACCCAGGCGCCCTAGAGTGGGTCATTTCTTGAATGAAGACTAAACAGCTGTAAGGAGAAGAGGAAGTTCTGAGAGGGAACTGGCTTATCTGAGTCTGTCTCTGTGGTCTCATCACTCATCAGAAAGGGAGGAAATAGGAAACAGGCCCAGGATCGAAGTCTTCAGCAGATACTCTTCAGAAGGAAACAAGCATTACCAAATCCTGGAAAGCAAGACCGTATTTTAAGAAGGAAAGAGGGAATACTAACTCACCAGGGACGTGGCTTTAAGAAGTTCAACTCCCATCACCTCCTCTTCCCAGCTCCTCATCAGGCAAAGGGCTTTACCCTGAGAGGGCAGAGGGAGGACAGGAGAAAGGAGTTCTGAGAAGCTGAGTAGCTGTAATATTACTGCCTAGAATGGCCTCCCTTCAGCTCCCCACCACTTCTCACTTCCCACCCCCTATCCTCGCAGTCCAGGCACTCACTGGGACACCTACACTCTACAGCGTGGCGGCTCCCCTTCGGGTTTGCAGGCTCCTCTCTCAAAGCCACCTGGCCACTGTCAACACCTGCCTCGCCTGGAAGGGAAGTATTACCTGTCACAACAAGGGATCCCCCTGGCTTAGAGAGGCCGGACCAAAAGTAGCCCCTCAAGAGAACCATTTTGCTTTGTGAAAAACTAGGTTTCAAGGAGCCCCTGCCCACTCTGAGCCAAGTTTCTTCTGTCGGAGTTCGGGAAACAGAAACCTGCTGGTGGGGGGGGGGGGGGGGGTTGGGGTCTCGACCCTTGAGGTCGTTTACCCTCTGAGGGTCACGTTTTCAACTGTGCGAATGGTTCCGGACACTGACCTCAAGCAGAGGTAGCGGGGACTATGTGAGAGTCGTCGCAAGGTTTCTGGAGTCGGCCGGTGCCGCATCCGGATCCTGGCTCCCCCACTAGCCGGCGGTCACCTGCCCTCAGCACCCTTCAGGTCCTCTCTGTGAAAACGAGGCAGCTCACGCTCCGTGGTGTGCTCCCGTGACGTCGCGTGTCACTCAGCGCAACCACCGAAGAGAAGCGCGGCTGCGAGCCACAGCGCGACACAGAGCGCTTCCTCCCGCCGTCTGTCCTCACTCCGGCGGCAGGGACGTGGGTGCAGCAGAGGAGTGCGGGGCAGGAACGGGAGGAGTTCCGCGACCTCGCCCTGGAAAGCTGGGGATCCCTTTCCGTTTCAGAGGCTGTGAACATCCTGTCACCCACAAGCCCCATCGCACAATGACCCGGAGGCCAAGACTCAGACCCGGTCACCGGACTCTGTGCAGGTCAGCCGCACGCTCCGGGCCCGGGAACCCGCCTACCCCATGCTCTCTGGTCAGCCGCACGCTCCGGGCCCTGGAAGTTCCCATCCCCGACTCTCCGAACAGGTCAGCCGCAAGCTTCGGGCCCGGGGACCCCTCCCCGACGCCGTGGACAGATCAGGGACCCCCCAACCCTGGACTCCTGGGTCCGCCGGCATCCGCAGCCGGGGACGCCCTCCTCCCGCACTCGCGCCGCCTCGCCCCAGCCACCTGTCACCCTCACCTGTGCACTCAGTCCCGGTCCGCCCCTCCAGCCTCACGGCCCCAACGGGGCTGGCGCCGGGCTCGCGGCGGCGGCGGGAGTGCGCAGGGCTGGCCTCCCTCGGGAGGCTGTCCGGAGCACGGCCTCGCGCCGTCATCCGTTCCTGCACGCCCCGCCGCCCACGGGCTGCCGGACGCGCGCGGCCGCTCCTCTGTCAGACCATCAGCTGCCGGCTCCCGCGCTAGATGACTTTCCCCTCAGCAGCCGCCCGCTCGCTCTAGCCCGCACTCCCTCCCCGCCGGAAGTGAGCGTGTCCTGCGCCGCAGGGGCCCCTGGGGACGGTAGTTCAAACTGGACGACGCGTCGCTGCCGAGCTTCGTTCCAGCCCACCGAGGGCTGGGGACTGCTACCCTCAGCCCCCTGTAGAGGCCGGCTGGCGCGGGACAGTGCCGCCCAGGAGCCTCTCAGTCCTGGCTCTGGACGCGCCAAGTACACGCCGCCTCCCTGAAGGGAGCCGAGCCCTGAGGATTCTGGGAGCACCCTCCAGGCTTCGAGTGCGCAGGCGCCGCCTTGAGCCGCCAACGCTGAGGCCCGGGTTCCCCCCAGCCGCTGCGCCTATAGGATCGCAGGAGGTGTGCGGCGCGCAGGCGCGCGGATAGCGGGCGGGGCTTAGGGCCCAGGGGCGGAGCCTTAGGAATAAAAGGTGGGTGAGGACTTGGTTTTGCCAGATGTTTTGTGCACTTGTGACTTGTGACGTGTGTGCGTGTGTGTGTGTGTGTGCGCGCGCATGTGCGCGTGCGCGTGCCCTGTCTTAGTTCATACCCAGTCCTCTCTTTCATGGAAATGCTCTCTCTAAAATAAATGAATCTTGGGACACCTGGGTGGCTCAGTTGGTTAAGCGGCTGCCTTCAGCTCAGGTCATGATCCCAGCGTCCTGGGATCGAGTCCCACATCGGGCTCCTTGCTCCGCAGGGAGCCTGCTTCTCCCTCTGACTCTTCCTTCCACTCTGTCTGCCTGTGCTCGCTCTCATTCACTCTCTCTCTGACAAATAAATAAATAAAATCTAAAAAAAAAAAAAAAAAAAAAAATTAAAATAAATGAATCTTTAAAAAGTAATATTTCCTGTATGTCTTTATGCAATTATGTTTCTCAGTTTATCCCCTTCATTTAGATTTCATACTTAATAACTGTATAATTGGGTGTTCAGTTCTCCATCATGTCTAAAGTCACTGCCCTTTTCTATTATGCATTCTTTTCTTACCGTTTTGTTATTGTTGGGGGTGTTGTTCAGTTGGCTTTAAAAAACCTCCTTTCTTTCATCAGAGGATTGGATGCTTTCTGCATCTTTTCAAAGACAGGGCTTCTGGTTCTGTTAATCTTCTGTCTTCTGCACCTTACTGGTTTCTCTCTTCTTGTCTCTCATTGCATATGTCCAGTTGCTCTTGAGTGCATTTTGGTAGGTGGTTCGCTTGGCTGAACTTCATCTCCAAAGTCTGCCTCCCCGGAGATAGTAGTGGCTGAAGCCTGAATTTTTTTTTTTAAAGATTTTATTTATTTATTTGACAGAGGGAGAGACACACGCAGAAAGAGAATGAACAGGAGCAGGGGGAGTGGGAGAGGGAAAAGCAAGCTTCCCGCCAAGCAGGGAGCTCGAGGCGGGGCTCAATCCCAGGAGGCTGGGATCATGACCTGAGGAGATGGCAGATGCCTAATGACTGAGCCACCCAGGCGCCCCAAGAAGCCTTAATTCCTCCTTAGCTGGGATTCCTGGAGTTTGCCCAATAGTTGCATGAGTAAAAGATCAGTCAGAAATTTTGAACTTTAGGGCGCCTGGGTGGCTCAGTGGGTTAAGCTGCTGCCTTCCGCTTGGGTCATGACTCAGGGTCCTGGGATCGAGTCCCGAGTCAGGCTCTCTGCTCATCGGGGAGCCTGCTTCCATCTCTCTCTCTCTCTCTCTCTGCCTGCGTCTCCATCTACTTGTGATCTCTATCAAATAAATAAATGAAATCTTTTAAAAAAAAAAGAAATTTTGAACTTTAAGTGCTGGTGAAGGCTTTTAAAAAAAGTGAGGACAAACCTTGTTAGAAACTGGAAGAAAGAGGGGTTTTATTATGTAGGAACAGAGAGTTCAGCAACCCTATTATTTGCAATTAATGTGGAGAGTAGACCTGGGTGATCTGAGGAGACTTTAACCAACATGTTGAAAATGTTTCCTGATTTTTTTTTCTTGCTGCTTATAGAAACATGCAAAGGAGAGAGAGAAATTGAGGGAAAGACTATTAGAAAGAAGCCAGGACTTGATGGTTTTGAGATGGCAGATGATGGTAAAATCAAGAAATGGCATCCAAGCAGAGATAAAACCCAAGGTACTGCTCGGGAACTGGTCTAGAAGGGAAAAAGTATGACTGTAAAATCTGCTGGAACCTCAGAAAGATCAAAACTGGTATCTCGGAGTACTATTTAATGATACATGGTTGTGGCTTTTGTGTAGTGGGGTGAAACCCAATGGAATTCACACCAAGTCCACAAAGTGTTTAAGAGAATTAGCTCAGTAGATATACTGCCAGCTGGGAGTGAACAGAGGCAGAAAATACAAGCTAGAGACGACTGGATTCCCAAAATTCAAATGCCAACAAGCAAGGTTAGAAAACTACTGAGCTGCAAACACGTGGCAGAACTGAGATCTCAGAATGTGAATTATTCCCAGGCCTTGAGACCTAATCAAGGAATTTCCAAACATTTTTCTGGCCAGATTTCCAAACTGCTATGTACCCGTGATTTCACTGTTGCCTGCAGGAGACAAGGAGCAAGGGGCAGCAGATAAGGTGCTACGTCCAGAGATCTGTAGATCAAGAGGAACTGTCCTTAAGGGACAGCGCCTTATGAGCCTTGTCAGCACCCAAACCTAATTCAGAGGACAGGATTCATAACCTTGAGCTGGTGCTATAATGAGATGAGACATGGGGAGGGCCTTGGAAGGGGATGAGTGTGTTTTCCAAGTAAAAAGACAGAAACTGGAGGGGCGCCTGGGTGGCTCAGTGGGTTAAGCCGCTGCCTTCGGCTCAGGTCATGATCTCAGGGTCCTGGGATCGAGCCCCGCATCGGGCTCTCTGCTCAGCAGGGAGCCTGCTTCCTCCTCTCTCTCTCTCTGCCTGCCTCTCTGCCTACTTGTGATCTCTCTCTGTCAAATAAATAAATAAAATCTAAAAAAAAAAAAAAAAAAAGACAGAAACTGGGGTGTCTGGGTGGCTCCATGGGTTAAGCCTCTGCCTTCAGCTCAGGTCATGATCTAAGGGTCCTGGGATTGAGCCCTCATCGGGCTCTCTGCTCGGCAGGGAGCCTGCTTCCCCCCGCCACTCTGCCTGCCTCTCTGCTCACTTGTGATCTTTTTTAAGATCTTTTAAAAATCTTTTTTAAAAATAAAAATAAAAAGACATGAATCAGTAAGGAGTCAGCCAGAGCAGACTGTGGTAGGCAGCCATTAACATGGCTCCCCATGACCTTGCCTCCTGTTATTCATACCCATTTGTAATCCTCTGCCTTTGGAAATGAGCTGGACCTCATGACCCTTCTAAGCAAACAAATACAAAAAGAGAAGGGATGTCACCAATAATATGGGGTTCAAAAGGAGTTTGGCTTCCATTTTAGGTACCCTCTCTTGCGTACTCACTTTCAAGGAAGCCAGCTGCCATGCTGGGAGCCACCCATGTGGAAAGAATTGAGGTGTCCAGCCACAAGCCCACAAGGATCCCAACCCAGCCAACAGCTTAAATAAGTGCGTTTGGAAGGTGACTCTCCTCCTGTAAAGCCTTCAGATCACTGCAGCTCTGGCCAGCCACTTGCCGGCAGCCTTGCGGGAGCTGAGGCACCCAGCAAAAGTCATGCCTGGCTTCCTTTTTCAAGGAAACTGTGAGAATCAACGTGTGTTTTAAGCCACTATGCTTTAGGGTCATTTGTTACACAATAGCTGACCGTCTTACCACCTTGACAACCCTTCCTCTGTGACACAGTGATTTAAGACAGGGATCCTATCTGTACTCAAAGATGCCCTATGGATTAGATTACAGTAGCTACTATGATCAGAACCCAAGTGCTATTACCTTAACACATATAAGTTTATTTCTCACTCGCATAATAATCCATTGCTGGTGCTCCTGGGGGACTGATGGCTTTCCTCTGATGCAGTGGTTTAGGGGCCCAGAATCCTTCCTTCTTGTGGTTTTGCCATTCCATATTATCAAGATTCTTCTTCCAGGTGGACAGGACGTCCTCTTATTAACAAAGCCCCAACTGACACACTGCTATTCAAACCATGCTGAAGAAAATTAGTCTAATAACTAGTCTGATAACCATAACTAAAAGCAATAGTGGCTGAGTAATGTAGGATGTACCTGGATATTCACATTTCAGAATCAAGTCCAGACAACAGAATAAGAGGCACGAACTTTGGGTGGTCATCTAGTCCTAACACAGGTATTAACAAACACCCATGACCTTGGAAAATAATCTTATGGGTTTTTGGTAACTGGACCTGCTATATGCTAAACTAGAAAATAATTCCCCTATGAGCCCTCACTTGCATAAATGCAGGTCCTTTTAGAAATTCCGGTGGAATTGTTCACAGTGATTTTCATTACAATCATTCAGGAGGGCTCAGTCCCTTTTCTGTTGACACAAATCAGTGTGTGACTCGCCAGCCATGCCATGAGATGTATTGAATTAAAACAAAACCCTAATGCAGGGGCGCCTGGGTGGCTCAGTGGGTTAAAGCCTCTACCTTTGGCTTGGGTCATGATCCCAGGATCCTGGGATAGAGCCCTATATTGGGCTCTGTGCTCAGCAGGGAGCCTGCTTCCTCCTCTCTCTCTCTGCTTGATTCTCTGCCTACTTGTGATCTCTGTCTGTCAAATAAATAAAATCTTTAAAAAAAAAAAAAAAAAGCCCTAATGCAGTGTGAACCCTGGGGACCTATTATTAAGTACAGTGGACACACTAGGTACTAGAACATCCTTGGAGTCTGTGGTTTATTACGACCATTTCCCTTTCTTCCTGGGTTAACCAGCTACAACACATGCCATAGTTCAATAACACTTTTTAAAAAAATTGATCTGTTTGTTTGAGAGAGCGTCTGCAGTGGGGAGGGGCAGAGGGAGAGGCAGTCTCAAGTAGACGCCAGGCTGAGCGTGGAACCCAACGCAGGGCTCAACCGCAAGACCCCAAGATGAGGACCTGACCCAAAAGGGAGTCAGACGCTTGCCCGACTGTGCCACCCAGGTGCCCCTTCAGTAGCACTGTCAAATGCCATCTCTGATGAGAAGTCCCGGTACCTAAAGGAGGAGACCTGAGGAAAATTTTAAGATGCTAGTGCTTCCTGTCAAAAGAACATGCAAAGGCTACGGGACTCTGACGGGACCTCGCAAAAGACAAGTCAGGGGCATGGACATAAATGTTCCAAGAAGGCATTATAAACTTTTGAATTCCTTTGTGTCCTTATGTATTATGCAAGTAACTTCTGACCCTCAAAATACATTTCCAAAAATATTGCCTAGATTTTTAATGGTGTAATTAGTAAAGGATATTAAATATTTTGGGGTGAGATTAATCTCTTTATCTTTATTTCAAAGTATAGGTCATATTAAATGCAGATTTTGTTTACCAACCAACCCATAATGGTAGGACTAGAACAGGCTCAATTTTAAGTCTTCCATCACGTGGGTGGTGTGACAAGAGTCAGCAGGAAGGTTTCGTAGGGTTTGAGAGAGTAAAGTTTTCTAAGACGATTGAAACCTTCATGGTAGTCGAGTTTCAATAACATACATTCAGATCTTTCCTCTGACTTAAATTTCATTTACAAGAAGTGGCAAGTTCGGGAATTCAGTAAAAATCACAGCTCAGCAACTGATCTACTGTTGCATTTGGCTTTCAGCATCGGCCGCCCCACGGTTAGAATAAGATTGATTCTTGACACCATCACAAAGACCTTCACTTCCATTTTTGCTAACGGCCGGAATTTCAAGTGGCCTTTTAGTTCTCTAACTTCATTATAAATAAGCATCGCACATGCTTTTAGAACTAGAATTCCTCATCGCCTTTCGTTGTTGGTAAGAGCTATCTAGTCCTAACGTGCTGTGGGCTTATAATCCTGCCGTTATCAAGAAGTGCTTTTTTTCAGGGTGCCTGGGTGGCTCAGTTGTTTAAGTATCTGCCTTTGGCTCAGGTCATGATCCCAGGGTGATCGAGACCCACATCAGCCTCCCTGCTCAGTGGGAGGTCTGCTTCACTCTCTGCCCCTCCCCCACTCTCAAATATTTAAAAAAGAATAGCCTTTTGCAGGGATATATGCACTCCTATATATATAGCAGCATTATTTACAATAGCCAAATTATGGAAGCAGCCGAAGTGTCCATAGATAGATGAACGGGTAAAAATATGGTATGTGTACACACACACACACACAAAATGGAATATTCAGCCATAAAAAGAATGAAATCTTGACACTTGCAATGACATGAGCTAGAGAGTATTGTGCTCGGTGAAGTAAGTCCAAGGAAGACAAACACCTATGACCACTCGTGTGGAATTCAAGAATCAAAACAAACGAGCCGAGGGGAAAGAGAGAGAAAGTCAAAAAACACTCTTAATTACTGAGAACAAAGCGATGGTTACCAGAGCGGAGGCAGCCAAGGCTGCGGGAAATAGCGGCTGCGGATGGGAGCGCGCTCATTGTGACAAGCACCGGGTGACAGAGGGAAGTGCTGACTCGCTGTACCGTACACCCGAAACTAGTATCACATGTATGTTAAGTACAATTAGAATTAAAATTAAAAAAAATAAAATTAAAAAACAAAAGAATAGCCTTTCCTAATACAAATGGAATTAAAAATGTCTGTCTTTTGATCTATCTCATTCCATAATCAATCCTTATTAGCCACTCCTCTATCCTTTACTAATCACTCTCTAGCATCAGTTGTCATAGGGGCCAGCATTCTTTGGTTGAGAACAAAAGCAGACTAACCTACAATCAGAAGTTAAATACTGGAAGAATATCAAGTCCCTCAGAGATTTAAAGAACTGAGCCAGGGTGTGAGAAAGCAGGGAAGGTTCCAGGGGAACAGGGGGTGAGCAGGAATGCAGAAACCTTCATGCTGCTGCCGGAGGCTGACCAAACTCCAACCACGGACGGCAGCCCCGAGGGATGTCTCACGTTCTGCACAGCTCAACGAACACTCCAGGAAAACATCCATTGTGCCATACATAAGGTTGTGTATTGGCCCTGCTCCTGTCCCTGTGTCTAAATATCAATCAAATATATAAGAAATAAATCAATTAAATAAATAAAATATAAAGAATGAAACAACTGATTGGCTTAATTGGAGCCATGTGTAACTGCAGAACACCACAGAATGAAGAAAGTGAGCACAGCAACAGAAAGCTAGGAAAAGTGTGTTTAAGACAAAAACAGATTTCAACACATATACCAAAGAAACCATGTAGATACACACACACACACACACACACATATATTCAATATTAATTTTGATGCTATGACTACAAGATTTTACACACTAGGTTTTCCAAGTCACACATCTCATTTAATATATTGTGGATGTACAGCTCTCCAAAGCAGCACACATAGAATCGAACCTCCTTCCACTAACCAGACAATACAATATTGAATAACCACAATTTAATGAACCTGCTTGGCAGGACACTGAAATCGTACTTATCATAATTACAACAATTTTGCAATAGACATTATTTACATCTATTTATTCCAATAGGACAAAATCCCTAGATCTAGGATTATTGTTTCAAAAGGAACGCATCTTTATAATGTTGTCAGGTCGTACTATGTTGCCATCCAAAAAGGAGACAGCTTTTCACAGCTAATGATCAAGTGTCTGTCTTCCCACACTGATGCCAGGACTGGATATTATCCAAATTTTAGATTTTAATCCCTCTGAAAGCCAAGGAAATTTGTTTTAATTTGTGATTTTCTGGTTAATAAGGTTAAGAAATTTACAGATTTTCTCTATTCCTTTGAATTCTTCAACCAACATGCCCGTTGGCATGCACTGGCAATTTTTCCACTGCCTTGTATGTGTAATGGCACTTTGTTCCCAAATGACATGTAACTTCCTATAACTTCTATTATTTTGTCACCTGTTTTTTACATCTTTTTGGTGCCTTCCACCATGCAGAAGTTTTAAATCTTTGTATAGGCCAACCTACTCCTCATGTCTTCTAGGACCCCATGTCCTACTCAGTAAAGCTTTCCTCCTTTCTAGGTTTGCTTCTTACATATCATTTCGTAATTAGAAAGGTTAAATACAACTGCATGACATTTTTCTGTAATGTATGTGTGCTTTTTTTTTTTAAGAGGGTGGACAACCACTGTCAAAACATTATTTCCCCTCTAACAAAAACCAGTCTTATTATATATCAAAATCTGAAATGCAAAAAAAACTATTTCAAAGATGTCCTGCTATGCTTGCCAAATTATCTTTCCTTGTGTAGTTTCAATTAAAACTGTCAAAGTAAACATATCCTACAGGACTCTGTCGTGAAGGACAATTTACCAACACTTTAACAGTATTGGGTATTTCATCTAGAAAAATGTATTTCTCCTCCACTGACATATTTTCATATCTCAATAGTCTAATAATTCCCTTTCACCTCTATTCATAAGTTGCCTTATAGTTTGTTTTTGAAGTGACAGTTGTATTACACACACAGAAATAATTAGAACCTTCAATACATTCTTCTCTGTGCCACAGCAGGGGTTGGCCAACTTCTTCTGTAAAATGGTAGAGTAAAACTTGAGGCTTTGCAGGCCATATCGGCTCTGTCACAGCTATTCACCCCTGCCATTGTGGAATGAAAGCAGCCACAGGAAGATGTCAATGGCTGTGACTGTATGCCAATAAAACTTTATTTACAGATGCTGATATTTAATTTAATGTAACTTTCATGTTGTCACAAAATACTCTTTGCTAGTTCAACCATTTAAAAATTATTATTATTATTATTATTATTTTTAAATTTAGATCATGGGCCATACAAAACCAGTGAGACTTTGGTCACTGAGTCAGAGTTCACTGACACCTACTTTGGACCAGTTTATCTCAAGGTTGACAGTTCCTTAAAAGTTGGCGAGAGTCCATTCATATGCTCAGGTGATTTTAAATAGATCAAATCTTTCCAAACTAATTCTTGAGTAATATGTCAGCAGTTTTAACTCTGTAAATATATATCTTGCATTTTTTTTTATTGTTTCAGTTCTTTTGTTCCAAGAGGCCTACTGATCCATGTTCTCTACACACTTCCTAAAACTTATCAGATGTAGAGTAAAGCTGAATTCTCTTACCAATAGTCACATCACCTTACCTGTATGCGGATGAGATGGAAAGCCACAGCTGTAACTCAACATTATAGAAACAAAATTTTAAACCACCATGGGCAGAACCTCACTGACTCCCTTGAAACTCCTGCTCCTGATCTAAACTGGTTTCTCCTGGCCGCCTCCTATGCATCTTTTCTATCCAGAGCTGACTGTTAATTCTTCAATGTCCCAAAGTAATATTTTACTCAACACTTGGTCTGGACCAGGCACTGTGCTAGGCACATCTTACGTATTAACCAGGGTAAAGGATCTCAGCACAAGTTGTTACATAAGGAGTGAATAAACTGTATTAACACTTATCAAAAATCAATCTAAGTGCAGTGTGACAAACACGCTCATAAAGGACAAGACCGACCAGAGGGACCAGTTTTTCAACTAATGGAGGCTATGGTGATGGGAGCGAGGACTGACCCCAGAGAAATCTGGGAAGCAGATCCACAGGATTTGATGTGGAAGGTAAAGAGGGGCGTGCAGAAGGCTCCCCGCTATGAATTCTCTGATGAGCAAGGTGTGCGGTCTGCCTGAAGACTTTCCTGCTTTTCTTATAGTTATAGGATCTCTCCCCAGTGTGGACTCTCTTATGTTGATTAAGGTGTCCGATCTGGATGAAGGTTTTCCTACATTCTTTGCATTCATACGGTTTCTTTCCAGAATGAATTCTCTGATGGACACTAAGGGACTGACGATGGCTGAAGGCTTTGCCACAGGCACTACATTCATAAGGTTTCTCTCCAGTATGACTTCTGCGATGACAAATGAGCGAGGACTTTGTCTTGAACGCCTTCCCACATTCGATACATTCGTAAGGTCTTTGGCCAGTATGAAGCCTCTGATGCTGAGAACAGGATGAGTTATCACCAAAGGCCTTCCCACACTCGCTGCATTTATAGGGTTTCTCTCCAGTGTGTACCCTCTGGTGTTGAATAAGGTGTGTGGTTTGGCTGAAGGCTTTCCCACATTCCTTACACTCGTACGGTTTCTCGCCTGTGTGAGTTTTCTGGTGCTGTGCAAGGTGAGCCTTCTGCGTGAAGGCTTTACTACAAACCTTACATTCATAGGGCTTCTCTCCAGTATGAATTCTCTGGTGAGTGGCCAGCTGAGAGCTGATGCTGAAGGATTTACCGCACTCCCCACATTCGAAGGGTTTCTCTCCAGTATGGATCCTCAGATGACTAGCAAGGTGAATGTTCTGCCTGAAAGCTTTCCCGCACTCTTTACATTTGAAAGGTTTTTCTCCAGAATGCACTCTCTGATGTTGAGTGAGTGACGCATGATGGCTGAAGGCTTTTCTGCAAACATCACACTCATATGGTTTTTCTCCAGTATGAATCCTTTGATGCACAGTAAGGGAGGAGCCGTATCTAAAGGATTTGTCACATACGTCACATTTGTAGGGTTTCTCTCCAGTATGAATCCTCCTGTGCTGATTGAGTCCTATGTGATCACTGAAGGCTTTCCCACAATCGATGCAATCAAAAGGTTTCTCCCCAGTGTGGTAATATCTCCAGTGACGGATAAGGGAAGTGTTCTGTATGAAAGCTTTCCCACATTCAATACATTCATAAGGCTTCTTGCCAGTGTGACATCTTTGATGTCTAGCAAAGGATGAGCCATCACTGAAGGCCTTTCCACATTCATTACATTTATAGGGTTTCTCTCCAGTATGAATTCTCTGATGAACAGTAAGGGATGAGCTCTGGGTAAAAGTTTTCTTACATTCATTACATTTGAAAAGTTTTTTTCCTGCATAGATTCCTGTAGGTTTTATTACTACTGAATTTTTGGGCAAATTTTTCTTAACTGAGTCACGATTATGAACTCTCTCTTCTGAAATGTCCAAATGAAACCATCTCCCAGATTTATTAAGAGTACGTTCTCTTTCCTTAGAGAGGGTTTTGTTATGAGTGATTGTCTCTTGCCTGAATTGTGTCTCCTGACCTACCAGCTTCCTTTCAAACACACCCTTGGAATCCCAATTTCCTCTAAAAGTAGAACATTCCACATTTGGGTTTGAAGTTCTGTTGGTTACTTCAGCAAATGAATCTTGCTTTGGAAATAATTCCTGGGTCTCATGTATAGATTGTTGGCCTGAAAGACATCAAGAAAACAAGTTATTTCCTTTATTGTGCGCTAGAAAAAAGAATTTGCTAAAAAGAAAATTGTGAATGAATTCACTAATTGGTGAAATAAACCCTAATTAAACCATATAACTATGTGGCTCTAAAACATGTGAACTGGTGGTCGGTCACATAGGTAAAGCAAGCCCCAGCGTGAATTTATACTGGAGACTACAAGAGGTGAGCAAAAAAGAATCTATGTAGAATCAGTTACGCACTAGGAGAAAGGAACTGAGCAAATGTTTTGCAGTCATACCACCTGAAAATTCTGATATTCCCTGCCTTTAGCCACTCTCCTGCCCTGCCTTGCTTCAGTGCCAGAGCGGTCACATCATGAAAGCTGTTCCAAGAAGCGCACCAAAGCATAAAGAAGGACAAAGTATTCGTTAGCATTTCTCAGGGTTATCTAAAAGCTGGTCATTCCCCTACAACCAGGAAGTGAGGTTTCTGCTAACCACAGCTTATCTGACTAATTTAAACAAAACCAACCTCTCCAGCCGGGCACTGAAGCTCAGCACACACACAGAATCATTTCTACGTGCGCGTGCGCACTTGCACTCACCTGACACTTGTCGGGCTGTTTGTTAACCCCGCACTTCTCTGACCATATATTAATGAATAGGACCTTGCAGTTTAATTTCTTAGTTCAAAACAACTGTTTGTATGAAAATGATGAGTGCTGCCATTATGTTTAATGACATCACATACACAAATGAACAGGCATGTGTCGTCTTATGTCAGACTCTGACGCTTACAGGGAGGAGCATAGACACCTGAAGTCCTTTTGCTAAACCACTTAGCGTGCACAAAAAAATTATGCATGTATACTTATATCTCGGTAAATACACACAGATATAAGTAGTATTGGGAGATGATGCAGAGAATCAAATGTTTGGAAAAAGATGATCTTAAAAAAGGGGAAATAGTCATTTTTAATGAAATCTAAGCACTTGAAGTTTTCCTTCTTAGATCACTAATAATACAAGGACGCCTGCTTTTGCAACCTCTATTCAACACTGTATTAAATGTTCCAGCCAAAGCAATCAGAAATAGAAATAAAAGGGATCCTAATTAGAAAGGAAGAAGGAAAACTGTTACTTGAAAATGACATGTTCCCATATATAGAAAACCTTAAAGAATCCACCAGAAGAGTATTGGAGCTAAAAATCAATTCATCAAAACTACAAGACACAAGATCACAACACACAAAAATCAGTTGTAGCTCTATACACTTAAGAATGAACATATGAAAAGGAAATTATGGAAACAATTCCATGAAGGAGAGCATTAAAAGAATAAATCATTTATGAGTAAATTTACCCAAGGAGGTACAAGATTGTATGCTGAAAACTGCAAAACATTGCTGAAGGAAATTAAGAAGATATAAATAAATGGAAAGACACCCTGCGTTCATTCACAGATAGGAAGAGAGGAAGGAAGAATTAAATAAGTAACAGAAACAAGACCAAGTTTGTGATGTGGTACAAATGGAAATGATAAATGAAAAAACTATGAAACCACAGGTCAACAAAGTAAATGTTTCTATAAAGATACCGCCCAACAAACTACTGTGCAGTCAGAAGAAACAGCATCTGCAAACTCACAGGCAACTCAGAAATGGGAACAAAATGTGTCCTTTTTCTTTTTTTAAAGATTCTATTTATTTATTTGACAGACAGGGATCACAAGTAGGCAGAGAGAGAGAGAGAGGGAAGGAAGCAGGGTCCCCGCTGAGCAGAGAGCCTGATGAGGGCTCGATCCCAGAACCCTGGGACATGACCTGAGCTGAAGGCAGAGGCTTTACCCCACTGAGCCACCCAGGCGCCCCATAATGTGCCGTATTTTTGAGATAGCATGTACATCCAAACAATATGAACACAAGGAAATACAACCCAAAAGAAATGTGGGTGATGAGTACAAAGACACCATTAACAGAATATGAACTCTAAATGGATTTAAACTACATATTTATCAACATTATGAGTACTCTGAGAAATGCAAATTAAATAAAACATCCATTTTCACTCAAGAGCTTGGCAAAAAATTTTTAAAATATAAAATATTCACTATTGGTGAAGATGTCTAGAAACAGGTATTCTCATATATTATTCGTGATATAGCACTTATATCCATGAAACTTTTTTTAAAAAAATGTATACTTTGATCATAACAAAGAGAGAAGTACAAACTGGGCTGAAATTCATTACAGGTAAAAACTGGGGAAAACCTAAATGCTCAAATGTCCTTTGTAAATCAGTGAAGTAAATTTGTATTCACTTATTGTAATACTAGACAGCCATTAAAACAATGAAGTAAAACCACATATATCAAGTTTCTGAGAACAAAAATGGAAGGAGAGGGGTGCCTGGGTGGCTCAGTAGGTTAAAGCCTCTGCCTTCAGCTCAGGTCATATCTTGGGGTCCTGGGATTGAGCCCCGCATCGGGCTCTCTACTCAGCAGGAAGCCTGTTTCCTCCTCTCTCTCTGCCTGCCTCTCTGCCTACTTGTGATCTTTGTGTGTCAAATAAATAAATAAAATCTTAAAAAAAAAAAAAGAAAAGGATAAAGAGAATAAATGTAAAAAATGGCATTCAATCTCTTTCACAATTAAAAAAGTAACTTTAGGATATAACCTTCCAACAAATAATAAATATTTTCATCAAAATACCCAGTACTGGGAAGATACAATTAATCCCACAGAGCAAATTACAGAATCACTGCCAGTTGCAAAAAGCAAACAAAACATTGAGAGCCTAACAGACGTTCGCTTCCAGGGATGCAACAATTCCCCAAAGGTATAGTTTGCGCTTACATAAAGATTCCTGTCGCAAGCTCACTTTTAATACCAAAAATGTGAAGCGGGAGAGATGACACGGATACATGCGACAAACAGCTCTCTGTGTGACGGAATACACACTGCAATTCCAACCACGTGAAAAACGCGTGTTTTTCACAATGTGAAGCCTACGCTTGCTCAGCTAATGGACTATGACTACAGGTCATGGCTTTACATTCTGCTCCCAAACAGGTGATCGGATTACATTTCCTATAAAAAATTTTCTAAATTTTCTAAAAATTTTCTAAAAAAATTTCTTCTTTCCCTTAGGTATCAATGTATATCAATCCCCCCAGGAGAAAAGAGGCAGAGATCCTGAACTTACATCTCTCCTGAACTTACATCTCTTGCTCTCCAGGACTGACAACTGGAGCTCAGTCCTCCCCTGCGCCTCTGCAATGCCCCACTGCAAAGTCTGCAAACTCTACTTCATCCATAACCATATGTCATCCTCTCCACCAGACGGACCACTTACAAGTACAACATATGTGTAAATTCTCTCCTCCTCCAAGTACCTGCCAATGCCAAGCACAAGGGCTCCCTCAAATGACTTTCCGGTTGGGGTTCGTACAGGACTGGACGCATCGTCAAATAGGTGGGCTGGTGGTCACGAAGAACAGCTCAAAAGTACACTGGGGTCAGGACAGGGCATGCAGGGAACTGAGGCAACAGGAGTGGCTAAGAACAGGGAAAACATTACAGAGAATGAGCAATCACTCGAGAGAAGGCAGCAAAGGAGGAGGAAAGAGAGTCATGTGGAAACCCTAAACCTCCATCTCCTCTCTAGACCTGGAGGGTTTGGTAAAGTCCTGAGGATCCTTCCTGTCTGGGAGCGAGGACTGAGTTCTGCTGAAAGCTCGGATCTCTCCCCTGCCCCTGCCGGGCACCGCCCCCAGCCCTGCCGCACTCACCTGGGCACAGGCCCCTGGTCAGCTCTGTTCGCACCAGCCACGGCTCCCTCCCCTGCTCCAGCAGAGAGACCAAATCGGGTTTAGAAACACAAGGTCCTGCAGAGGGGCAGATAACAGGGTTCTGTCACACACTTGACATTCTTAAATCAAGAACCAGTGTCTTGGTTCTGAGAGGAAAGTGTTTTATTACAGGAAGAAGCAGAAAGAAAAGGGAGCAGCATCTGAAAGACACTGAAGACGCTGCCTCAAACATAATGAAGATGCCAACTTTCAGCTCTACAAACGTCAGATTCTTATCTCAGGAATCACGATAGAAATTTTGCCCAACACTTCAGCAGCCTCCTCCCTCCCCAACCTCTGCAGCCCAAAACTGACCAATGGGGCCCCAGGGTGGCTCAGTTGGTTAAGTGTCCGCCTTTGGCTCAGGTCACAACCCCGGGGTCCTGGGATCGAGTCCTGCACCAGGGTCCCTGCTCAGTGGGGAGGCTGCTTCTCCCTCTCCCTCTGCCTCTCCCCCTGCTCACGCTCTAATAAAAAAATAAACAATCTTAAGACAAAAGAGGACAAAACAAAAGCTGAGGAATGAAAGTGGCAGTGCCTGAAGATAGGTTCAGAATTAGGCGAGGGACACCCTTACCTACTGACCCCAGGTCACCATGGCTCTCCCATCTCATATTCTTACAGATGCTCTTCCGAGCTGGGTCCAGCTGCTGGGAGAAGTCTACAGCCACATTCGCGATGGCCACCAAGCCCTGAAATGGTACAAACACACTTCTTGCTCAAACACGGCCACGAGCATGCAAAGGCTCTGGGGACGTATGTGAGGGGGCAACACGGGCAACGAATTCTGAGGTTCTGAGTGATAGAGGTCACCTAATGACTGGGCCTCGTCATATTGTCTATGTTTGGGAAACAAAAAAAGAGAAAAGATAGGAGAATCTGTTTCTGCCACGGAGAATCTGTAATTTTGCAGAAGAAAACAAAATTACAAGCAGCTGGAACTTCCTAACGCTGACCAAAGGCTTCCCCACCTTCGACACGTCTGCAGGGTCTCTCTCTCTGACGTAATCTCTGATGAGAGGGGTGGGTTAAGATCCTGCTCAAAGACTTCTTAAGCCGTAGCATGTCGAATGTCTCTGATCAAGAGACTTGTTTGTGATTTGTTACAACTGAGTCGTCCCCCCTCTTGTACTGTGCAGCAAGACTGCACACTCTTCCTCCTGGAGGGATACTCTGCCTACAGGAAGCACCATACTCAGATGGAAACTTCTCCCAAACTCCCTTTGCTCATGGTCTCTCCCCTCAAAAAGGGTCTCTTTAGGAAGGATACTATGCCTTGACTAGAATTTATCTCACTTACGGGCTGCCTCTCGAACAGGGCACCATAATCCCAGTTTTCCCCTAAAATGGAACATTCCAGACTGTAGTTTGTGAGTCTCCCCATTATCACTGCCTGGGGTAACTTCTCTTTACTGATGTCCTTCTTTGCAGGCAACTCCTTGATCTCTGGGACAATCTTCAAATCTGAAAGATATTAAGAAAAGAAGTTCTCTCCGTTATGCATTAATATGAAGAAAACTTCCAGAATGTAATCAGAGGAATTAAAATCCTCAAAAAATTATATCATGTGAAAAGCTTTTTTATATGACCAGCCAACCCTACATTCCCATATTTGTGTAGCTTTTATCCTAAAGGATACATTTATGAGCTTTCTCACCTAAATCTACAATGAAATATAGGTAAAATAAACAAAGAGGGAGGGGAGGCTTAAGAAGAAAATTGCTATATGAGCCTTATTTCAACATTATTAAGTAAAACTCACTTGGACTCTTTTCCCATTTTTCCAGGAAAAAATTCTTTTCTCCCTCTTTTTTAAACAATGCTTCTTTTATTACAATGCTAACTAACGAAAGTTCAAATCCCAGCCTTACAAGTGCAAGTTTTCATAATCAAGTAGAATCTTGGCAAGGAATGAAAGATTGACAGAAGAAAAAGCTATTTAGTTTTGTAAAACTCATTCTTCGGGGGTGCCTGGGTGGCTCAGTTGTTAAGCTTCTGCCTCTGGCTCAGGTCATGATGCCTGGTTCCTGGGATCAAGGCCCTCATCGGGTTCCCTGCTTGGCGGGAAGCCTACATCTCCCTCTCCCACTCCCCCTGCTTCTGTTCCTTCTCTCACTGTGTCCCTCTCTGTCAAATAAATAAATAAATACAATCTTAAAAAAAAAAAAAAAACTCATTCAGAAAACATGATTTAAATGTCAAATGGCAAAGTTTCACAGTTCTATATACTCTAGGACAAGCCATGAGAATTGGAAGTTCTGTGAGCGGCTTGTCCTGTTCTGTCGATACAAAGTCTTCCTTTGAAGTACGATTTCAAGGAAGACGTTTTACAAAAGTCTCAATTCTTCAGAAATGGCACCATCTCCTCTTGTGGTAACCTCCAAGAAAAGTCTGTAATTCTGACCCTGACCTTGACTGATTTGTTCCAGAAACAATGCTGTAATCGAAATAACTGTTTTCCCAAATGACAGAAATTTCATCACAACATCCTCAAGATCTGTCAAATCCGAACCCGCATTCTCTCCTGCTGAGAGCCAGTCACGCCACTGTCCGCTCCGCTCTGTGCCGGGAGGCCCACCTGCCCCAAACTGATGACAGCCCCACCCAGACCCGGCTCCGGACCTGCCAGTCTCCTTCTTGAGTTCTAATCCTTCTGAGGAAGGCTCTGCTCTCCTTCTTGTTTCTTTGGCTTGCAAGTGGGAGTGCTTTTTCCTCCTCGGTCCCTGTTCCTGTTCTCCGTGCACCGGAGGGCAGTCTCTGCTCCACCCGAGGTGGCACGGATCCGCCCAGTCCCCCGGGGACACGGCTAATGCTCCCACCAACCCGCACCTGATGGCCTTACTCAAAACTGACAACAAAAGTGAGCGAGAAAGTCTATACATGAAACAGTCACTTGATCAAAGAGAAAGAATATAAAAAAGACATCCGCATCAGCCAAGGATTGTTTAAACAAGAGACAGGATGATGCCAGCCTGAATGACAAGCAGTCTGAGAAGGAGCTGGAAAAATGGGATCCAAAGGAGGGGAAAGAAGTCCCGTTTTGGGCGGGGAGGGGGGGCAGCCAAGCTGGGCAGGAGGTGAGGCAGGATGAACACCTGGGGAGCCCGTGCTCAAAAGGCCTCAATTTCCCCTCCGGGCCTGGAGGCTTGGTTAGAGTCCACTGACAATCGAACATGGCTGAGGTCCTGAGCTGTGACCCACAGTGCCACCCCCTACAGTGGCCTCCCCTGCTCACCTGGGCACCGGCCTCTTGTCAACTTTCTCTTCGCCATCCAGGGCTCCTTCCTCTGTTCCAATGAGGAGATCATATCGGGCTTAGAAATGCAGAGTCCTAAGTACACAAGGAGAGGTAGAAGGGGGTCAGGCCGCGGGTCTGTGCAGACTTGGGCCACTGGGCTTGATGAAGGAGCAGCAGGGCCTGGTGCCAAAGGAGTAAAGGGCTCTGAGCTATGGCAGCAGCCAGGGAAGGGGGGGGAGTGGGGGCGGGGGCGCCCTTACCCAGCGACACCAGGTTCCTGTAGTTCTCCAGCATCACGGTCCGGTACAGAGTCCTCTGAGCAGAGCTCAGCCACTCCCACTCCTCCCGGGAGAAGTCTACGGCCACATCCCCAAATGTCACCAAGCTCTGAAAGGACAAAACCACATCCTTGCTCAGTCGGCGCCCAAGCCCCCCTAGACCGGGGGGTTGTTACGGACCGAACTGTGTCCCCCAAATTCATACGTTGAAGTCTAACACCCAGTCCCTCAGAATGTGATTCATTTTGGCAACAGGACCTTGGAAGAGGTGATTAAAAGTTAAATGAGGTCATGCGGCTGGGCCCTGATCCAATCTGACAGGCGTCCTTACAAGAAGAGGAGGAGACACCAGGGATGCAAGTGCACAGAGGGAAGGGCGTGTGGGGACACAGTGACAGGGCCACCATCTGCAAGCCAGAGAGAAGCCTCCGGGGAAACCACCCCCGCCAGCACTGTGATCTGCAACATCCAGCCCCACTGCAGACTGAGGCAGCAGCCTTCTGCAAGCACCTGGTGTGCTGCGCTGATGCACATAGGGCCTGAGGGCTGCCTCCTCCTTGCTTTGGGGGACAGACTAGCACACAAGGAGCGAGAGCCAGAGAAAAGAGAAAGACACCGAGATAGCCCGTCCTTGGAGGACTGGCAGTTTTGCGCAGCTGTACGCACAGGAGAGCTATCTGACATCAATTCAGCACAACGAATAACAGAGGCTCCACTGCCCCACACACGAGAGCGACCAGAGCACTTAGCAGGAGGACACGCGTGTCACCTGGTCGGCACAAGAGTCAGAAGACCAATCTGAGGGTGAACCTTGACGGCACAGAAGAACTCCACCTCGAAGTGGGTTCTAGGGAGTTCTGTTTTACTTCCAGTGTTCACCAGATGCTGAGCACGCACATCAATTAAAACAAAAACCCCAAAACTAAACTAAACCAACAAGATTCTCTTTTTTCCCAAAATAAAGATGAGTGTTTAATAAGAATGAAAAATACTACACGGGCACCTGGGTGGCTCAGTTGTTAAATGTCTGCCTTCAGCTCATGTCCTGGGTTCGAGCCCCGCAACAGGCTCCCTGCTCAGCCGGGAGCCTGCTTCTCCCTCTCCCACTCCCCCTGCTTGTGTTCCCTCCATTGCTGGGTCTGTCAAATGAATAAAATCTTTTTAAAATAAATAAATAAGTAAAATCTTAAAATTCTGATACATCCCTCTGGATGGAGATGACCAGCTGCCCACAAATTCTAAAAGGCCACACCAAGATCCCGGAGCAGGAAAGTCTGGGCTACCCTGAGGCTGCAGCCCCGGGCAGCCCCCGCCGCTGGCCCTGCCGTCTAAGCTGCTTCAGCTCTGTCCTGGCTCCCAACTATGAAGTGGAAAAATCAGCAAAACCTCCCAGACCATGGCCCGAATGGCGCACCCCACACAGGCCGCCCTCAGGACGTGCAAGGCGCCATGTAGTGCGGATGCATGTCAGCTACCACGTGGCTGACCGCCCGAACTCTCCGGAAACCAAAGTCCCTTTGAGGTTCCTTTGAACCGAAATGTGTAAAGATGAGTCCAAGGGGCCTGTAAATGGCATCCGGACTGGCGTGAAGACAGGAAGCTCCTGACACAAGTCCCCCGGTCCCCACACCCGAAGACACCTGCTGACACGTGCACGAAGCAGCCAAGACCCCCGCAGCCCGAGCCTCCAGCGAGCGACACGCTCCCAGGCCGACTGGAGCGAGCAAGTGGGTGGTCACCGCACGGCCCAGATAGCCGATGACGACAACGGGGACATGGCGACGCGACGCATGGGCCAAGTGAGCAGCGCGAGGCCTCTCACCCGGCAGCCCAAGCCCAGCTGCACCGGTGGGTCCCTGTCTCCGGCTCCGATGACCATGCACGCCTCGGCGGCACCTCCGAGCACTGGGATTTCTGGGCAGACGCGGGGCGGAAGGAGCCGGACGCCGAGCAAACAACTCGAGCTCCTACCCACACGCGGGAGCCGGACTCCTGGCGCCTCCACAAGCAGAGGATAGAACGGTGGCTGCCGGGGCAGGGGGAGGAGATGTGGAGGTGACGGTCAGAGGGGACAGTTTCGTTCTGCAGGATGTGGATACAGCCTCCGGCCTACAGAGAACGGTACGAGGTTACATCCTTACAGCTGCTAAGAGGGTAGGTCTTATGTCAAGTGTTCTTGCTGTCAATAATAAAAATAATAATAATAATAATGGGAGGAGGAGGAAACTTTGGAAGGTGAGGAATAAGTGTCTGGTTTTGATGGCGATGACAGTCTCACCAGCATATACTCACCCTCGAGCTCACCAAGTGGCACACATGGACACATGCCGCTTCCTATGTGTCAATCGTACCTCAATCAAGTGGCTTAAAAACAAACAGGAGCACCTGGGGGGCTCAGTGGGTTAAAGCCTCTGCCTTTGGCTCAGGTCATGGTCCCGGGGTCCTGGGATCGAGCCCCGCATCGGGCTCTCTGCTAAGCAGGAAGCCTGCTTCCCCTTCTCTCTCTCTGCCTGCCTCTCTGCCTACTTGTGATCTCTCTGTGTCAAATAAATAAATAAAATCTTTAAACAAACAAAAACCCATAACAATTTCTTTTTTTTTAAATTTTTTTTTATTTAAGTAGTCTTTATCCCCAATGTGGTGCTTGAACTCACGACCCTGAGATCAAGAGTCGTATGCTCTTCTGACTGAGCCAGCCGGATGCCCCCCAAAAACCCATTTCAGTGCAAATATTTTCAACTGGTTCAAAGGGATAGGTGCTCAGACACATACTACTTCTATGTTTTATTCTGACCTGATTCTAAAAGCCGGTTTCTCACAGATTCCAGCCTTACAGTCCTATCAGCATGCTCCTTGCCTGGCCAAGTCTTGTACTTACTTATTTCAGATATTCAAAATCTTTTCAGATGTTCTTTACCAAATGAAACATTATATAAAATACAATACATAGATTATATACAAAGTGCCTTTCTAAAATCTATAGCATCTTCACAACATCTTTACAATAACTTTATAAATAGTCTGTTGGTGCAAGAGAAAATGGTGCCCAATTTTCTTGCATTTGTTACTATTTTGTCGTTGGTAAGAAAACTGGAATTTGGAGCCCCTACTACACAGAAGAGTAAAAGTTCCAAAATTTTCTCATACTTGGCAACACAGTTTTTTGAGAGTCTTTTTTTTTTTTTCTTAACAAGAAATGTCCCCTTCTCTACCTCTCTCCTTCTGTGTTCCAGAGGGACCTAGCATGAACCGCGTATGTGTAACCTTCCAAGTAAGGAAGACAAGTAAGGCAGTTTCTCACTTTAAACAGACTTGCCCTTTAGATAGAGAATCAATGACTTCTGGGAGCACCTGGGTGGCTCAGTCAGTTAACTGTCTGTCTTTGGCTCAGGTCATGACCCCAGAGTCCTGGGATAGAACCCCCATTGGGGTCCCTGCTGAGGAGGGAGTCTGTTTCTCCCTCTGCTCCTCCTGGGGGTGCCTGCACCCTCTCACTCATGTGCACTCTCTCTCAAATAAACAAATAAAAAATCTTTTTTTTTTTAAACCTACTCTTTTTTTTTTTTTTAAAGATTTTATTTATTTACTTGACAGACATAGATCACAAGTAGGCAGAGAGGCAGGCAGAGAGAGAGGGGAGGAAGCAGGCTCCCTGCAGAGCAGAGAGCCTGATGCGGAGCTCGATCCCAGGGCCCTGGGATCATGACCTGAGCCGAAGGCAGAGGCTTTAACCCACTCAGCCACCGAGGAGCCCCCAAATAAAATCTTTTGAAAAAAAGAAAAAAAATGTAAATGCAACTATTTAAAAAAAAAAAAAGAACCAATGACTTCTGTTCATGCTATGGTCTGAATGTCTGCATCCCCCCAAAATCCATACTTTGGAATCCTAATGCCTAGTGTGACGGCATTTGGAGGTGGGGCCTTTTGGAAGGCCCTCTGGTCATGAGGGTGAATCCTCTTTAACGGTCTTAGTGTCCTTATAAAAGAGACCCTCCCCCCACTCCCCCCCAGCACCTTAGCTCCTTCCTCCGTAGGAGGACATGGAGAGAGGGCGCCAGCCATGAAACAGGAAGCGGTCCGCACCAGCCAGCACACACCATCAGCCAAACCCACCATCCTGCTTTTCTCCAGCCTCCAGGACTCTGAGAAATAAAGGTCCATGGCGCATCAGCCACACTGTCTGTGCTGGTCTGTGATGGCAGCTGGGACAGACCAGGAGAGCCAGCAAATGCCTCTTAATGGGAACAGGAGCGATTACCACTCACAGCACTTGGAACATTCCAGACACAATTCTATAGGCTTATACACAAGCTGACTCGATCCCCCAACCCTGACGGTTGGTCCCAGCACTGCTCCCACTTCAGAGATGAGGAAACCAAGAGCAGTAACTTGCCCATGATCACCCAGTCAACTGCAGGGCCAAGACTCTGAACCCAGCGGTCTGGCTCCACAGTCCACACTTGTAACCTCTACATCAGGGGCCAGCAACATCTTTGTGTACAAGGCCAGAGGGCAAATATTTTAGACCTCAGAGGCCACACGGCCTCTGCAACAGGAACTGAACCCTGCCCTTGCCACATGAGAGCTGCCACAGACCACGGCTAAACCATGTGTGTACCACGCTCCAAGGAGACTTCATCCATGGGCACCAAGATGTACACTTACGTAATTTCACAGATGACACTGTATTTTCATTTTTTTCAGTTGCTGAGAAACGTGACTGTCATCTGTTGCTCATGGGCTATGGGAAAAAAAGGCAGCATGCCAGAGCGGGCCAGTTTGCCAGCTCCTTCCAGCACCATGGATCACCACGTTACTGGGCATCACCTGAGGGGCTGGTCCGTAAACTTCTAAATGACAACGAGACCAGGATGCTGACAGCCAACACCTACTGAGATCTCACTGTAGGCCATGCACGTTTATGTTTTTCTTGGCACTTTACGTACATTCACTTAATCCTTCAACGAACCACATTAAGCCAGTACCATTATCATCCCCATTTTTACAAGTGAAGAAAATGTGGTTATTTACGTTGCCCTGAGGTTACATAGTGATTAAATGCGAACCCTAGCATCGGAACCCAGGCAGCCTGCCTCCTTTGCCACGCCTATGACCAGGACACCAGCAGGCCCCTATTAAAACGCTCTACTCTGACAACAGCCATCATGCTTGCCATCCATTCACCCTGATGACGAAACAAGACCCACTGGGCAACATGGCTTTCAGATAGAACAAATTTTCTCCAACTCATGTCCCAATCAACCCGCTTTATTTAAAGGTACACGAACCACCCTCGACGGAGCACATCCTACTCTTATTCCCATTGTCAGCGTGGACATGCACAAACTTCCCAAAGAGTTTTACAACATCACACTACACCAGAGAGAAAACATAATGGTAAACCCAGTGTAAGAATTTAATCTGGTGATCTTACTCTTAATCTTAATAAAGACAGAGACAAGGAGATTAAAGGCAAATAGAAAACAAAAGCAATTCTATCTTTACACAAAAATACTTTATGTTAGGGCACCTGGGTGGCTCAGTGGGTTAAGCCGCTGCCTTCGGCTCAGGTCATGATCTCAGGGTCCTGGGATCGAGTCCCGCATCGGGCTCTCTGCTCAGCAGGGAGCCTGCTTCCTCCTCTCTCTCTCTCTCTCTCTCTCTGCCTGCCTCTCTGCCTACTTGTGATCTCTCTCTCTGTCAAATAAATAAATAAAATCTTAAAAAAAAAAACATTAAAAAAAAAATACTTTATGTTAATACTCCATAGGAAAAGAATGAAAGCCTTTTATAAGAAAAAAACGCACTAAAGAAGTTTCTCTTTGGTTCAAGTCAATTAATTTTTAAGGCACCTGAATGAACAGGTAATTTTTTCTTTTTGGTGAAGTCTACTCTTTTTACACCATAAATTCTAGCTTCTGAGGCTCTACCCCTGTCCCATCTAAATAAAACTTTTAAAGTATTCTGATTTCATGTCAGTTTAATAAACTTTAATCCACAAAGTAAAAACTTCTAGGAATGTATTCATAGGAAATGATCAGGGATAAAGCACACTTCCAGGTATAAAAGTGATTACCGTAATACCATATTAAATAGCAAAACACTGGCTACAAGAGACGCTCACACATTCCTCTACCAAATATTTTTTGAATCAGGACATGCGGCTGAAACTGTCCAAAATCCCTGCCTGTTTCAAGTGTATCTGGAGCAGAAAAGCAGATGTATTAAGTAAATGTACTAGATGTTGAAATGTGCAGAGTTTAAAAAAGGAGTAATGCAGAGAAGAAGATGTGAGGAATTTGGATGGGAGTCTTTGAAGCTATAGATAGAAGGTTCGGGAAAATGAGAAGGCAATTTTCAAGGAAGCAAAGTGAGTGATGGAGGAGGATGGAAAATGTGAGAGGTCCAGAGGACCAGCTCTGGTGGGGCCCTGTCAGCACATGAAGGATGTGGCCTTCATTCAGGGAAGCCACCGAAGGGTTCTGAGCAGAGAGCAACGCAGCAGTTAGAACAGAGTCCGCCTGGCTGCAGGCCTGGGACACGACTGTGGGAGCATATGTAGAAGCAGGAAGACATGGGAGCAGAGTTGAGGGGCCGACTGTAGGATAATAAGGACCGGGCAGCGACAGAGGAGTGGGCACGATGATAATTGTCAGGCTGGGAATACAGCATGAAAACAGTGCTGACAGGATCTGCAATGAGGCAAAGATGGGCGGCAGGGAAAGAGAGACAAGAACGAGAGAGCTTCTGCTTGAACAACTGACAGCAGGACACTGCCACGGCCAGAGCCAGAGACCGCTGCGGGAGCAGCCGGGTGGGGGCAACTGCCGATGGCAGATGTGAATGTGTTAGGTCCGAACTACCTGCTCGACATTCAAGAGGAGTCAAGTTGGATGCACTGGCTTGGAGCTCAGGGGCCTGTGGCCGAGTTTTTATAGATGAGAACGGGCAGACCTCCTCAGGGGAATGTGGGCAGAGAGACGAGAACTGAGAGCCAAGAACACCAGCCTGAGGCACGCTGACAGTTGTAGGTCTGGGAGATGAGGAAACCAGCAGTGAAAACTGAGACGCCAGAAAGTTGGAAGGAAGGCTAGATGCCTGCTGTGCTCTACAAGTCAAGGGGAAAAAGGGTCCCACTGAAGAGCAAGGAATGAGCTATTTCAAGGGTGGGCAGGCACCTGTCTTTGTAAATAAAGTTTTATTGGTACACAGCCCTGCCATGCATTCACATATTGTCTGCGACTGCTTCTGCTCTAGACGGCAGAGTGGAACAGCCGCAGCAGAGACCTTACGGCCTGCAAAGCCTAAAACATTCACTTCCTAGCCCTTTACAGTGAAAGTCGGCCAACCCCTGAGCTACCTCAAATGCCAGTGAGAGCCAAAAAAGACTGAGGACTGGACAGAGCATCTGGTAAGGTGGCAATTACTGGTAGTCTGGGTGGGCCAAGTGGAACCTGGTTCATTTATGAGACACAGAGGACAGAAACAAACAAAACTATCTGTTAGCATTTTAAGAAGCCACCCGATCAAGTGAGATACAGACAACTTCTCACACCGCACCAGCGCCGCTCTTCTCTCTTCTGCCTGCCAAACATCCCCTTCTCCCTTCAAACCACGGCTGCAACATCACCGCCTTGGGGAAGAGCCTCTGCCCTTCCCTCACAGGCAGCTAGAAGCCAAGAGCTCCTCTAGTCAGCTCTCACCTGCACTTGAGAACCTTGTTTGCTTCCACAACTCTCCAACAGGCTGTGAGCTCCTTGAGTGCAGGGACTGGGGCTCAGCCATCCGTGTCTCCAAGGATTGGCACCAAATAGATACCAAACCCACCGTACAGCACAAGCAGCTGTCATGCCTGCCCCAAGAGCACGTTTCGGCTCCATCAGAGTCCCTCTGAGAAAAGTGGCACAGCGAGGGGCTGAATCACTTCACCAATGAAGAATGAACACCGAATGGGATGAAGAGGAAGCAGGGAGGGAGGCCCTGGGCTACCCCTGTAGCCCATCACTCACCAGAATGTAAGGAAATGGGAACCAGCTCCCAGGACAGGTCTCTTAAACTGAAAACTTTTAAAAGAAAATAAACATTATTAAGTCCTGAAAAGCAAGACTGCACTTCAGAGAGAAGAGTGGAAATGCCAACTCACCTGAGACATGGCTCTTAGTTCGGCTCTTGTCCCTGCTGCCTCCTGTTTCTGCCTCTTCTCCTGGAGAAGGGCAGTGTCCCTGTAAGGAAGAGCTGGGGGAAGAGAAAGGAGTCGCTGAAGAGCGAGTCTACACCACGCTCCTGACCACCAGGCTGGAAATGGTCCCTTTCCGGCTGCGTGTTCAACCAGGGCCGTAAATCAGAAAGGGCGTCAACAGGTGGAGAACCGAACGCTCGGGGACGAAAGGATGGGACCAATTTTGGAGGCACTGATCTGTCCACGAATGTCACTCCACCGAGGGACTGCCACGGCGGGAGAGGGGTTTCTTTCTCTGGGAGCATGAATCAGGATGGTGTGGGGTCAGGCTGACCCTGGGCGAGTCACGGTCCCTCCCGGCACCGCTGCAGGATGCCGGGACTCAGGGTAAACTTGGAAACCCCTGCATTCCTCCGACCAGCCAGCCTCAGAGCCCGGGGACAACCACTCACCAGCACAGGGGCCCGAGCGGCCCTGTGCCCCAAGACCGCACTGCCCCCGCGTTCTGAGGGCGTGAATTCGCCCCAGTCCCCAGCCCCGACCACCTGTCACCCTCACCTCGGTTCTCAGGCCCCGCGGTCACCACTCCTCGTTGGCCTCTGGAGGGGGAGCCATTCCTCGCGCGCGGCCTTCCCCGGCCAGGGCGGGAGAAGGCAGCCGGGGTCCCCGCAGTCCGGCCTCGGCCCCCCCCGGGCTTTGTGCGGGGAGCGCCGCGCCGCGGTGGGGACCCCCGCCCGCGGGCCCGCGCGCCCCTGCCCGCACTCGCCACCGCCTGCATGTCGGCGCGGCGAGCTGGCTCGTTCCCTCCACCCACCGCGGGCGCGCCCCGCCCCGCGCCACCCCGCCCCGCGCCCACCACGGCCGCCGAGCCCCCGACCCCGCCAGGCGCCTGAACCCGGGTCCGGGGCCGCCGCCGGAAGTGGGCGTGGGCGGCCACCGCAACGCCCCCTGGGAAGCGTAGTCCCGGCCAGGGCGGCGGCAGGACTGAGCGGAGCGCAGGCCCACACAGCGTCCGCCGTCTCCCTTAAGGGCCGGCCGCCTCCGGCTCTTCGGGACCGCTGCCTCCGGGTGGCTCTGGACACCCGGCCCGAGCCTGACCGGAAGTACAGGCCTCCCGACGGACAGACAGCGCCCCACGGGCTTCTGGGAGTCGGTGCCGGGTTAGGATGCGCGCAGGCGCGGTTCCAAGACGGGGGCGGGGCTGACGGCGAGGGGCGTGGCCGCAGGGCTGAAGTGGGCGGTGCTAAGGCGCGGCAGGTGGCTTGCTCCTCTGGTGCGCGTGCCACGGGTGTTCCCGCCGACCGAGTGAGAGGACGCGCGCGCCGAAGGGCAGCGCTGGGGCCTTGTCGATGTCCACAGTGTGGTTGTGCTGGGGGCGTGTGAGCACAACTTGCCTTCGCGTCCGATTCGCTGCGCACCTCTGAACCCAGGTGGGTCCCCGTGTCCCTGGACACTCGGGCCTATCCAGTCCCCCCACGTCAGTCCTCCAGATGCCACTGCCCCTGCGCCTGTGGGTCCTGCACCTGCACGGCCTAACCCCAAAGTCGGGGCTAGTTCCCACCTTTCACTCTCATAGATCGCTGCCCAGACTCTAGTCACAAATGCCACCACTCACCTCGTGACTTTTTAAAAATCTGCTGCATAACCTTCATCGTTATCTGGGTTAACTGGTGTTTTTCCACATTTACGTGTTGAGGGCCAGTCTTACCAGAGCTGTACAGAGATTTCTGGGTCCCTGGAGCAGAAAGCCTCTTTCTTCATGGAATACCCTCCCTTAACAAGAGCAGGGGCCTACCGCTGTTGTTACAGACCCAAGAGGCTGCCTGGCCATTATACTTGACATTTTGTAACATCATTTAAGACAGAAAAGAGATGAGTGGTAGTTAGGAGCTGGGGGCGGGAGGAGAAGACTCTCTACGAAGGTCTTCTGTATCTTTTTGTTTTGTTTTTAAAGATTTTATTTATTTGAGAGACAGACAGAGAGAGAGCATGAAAGGGGCGAGGGGCAGAGGGAGAAGCCGGCTCCCTGATGAGCAGAGGGCCTGATGTGGGACTTGATCCTGGGACTCCAGGATCATGACCTGAGCCGAAGGCAGTTGCTTAACCAACTGAGCCACCCAGGTGCCCAGGTCTTCTATATCTTGGTCGCAGTAGTTAGAGGACTGTAGGAATTTGCCAAAATAGAATTCTACACCTAAAGTGATTGTTTTACTGTACTAGCTTTTAAAAACTCATGAAACTTTACACTTAACCTCCTTAAATATTTTCTCATTAAAAATAAAGTTGTAAAGCCGTCACTGGCATAGAACTGAATTTAAAACACTTGAATTAAAAGACTTTCTTTGAATTAATAAAATGGCACTGGCTGGGGAGGGAGCTTAATTTTGAAGCCGCAAATAGAAAACCATGGGTAGAGAATATAACCTGTTCTTTTCTTTCAGAAACTGGCCTTGGGGTTATGATTGGTGTGTAAGACTTCTCTTTCACTTTATATAATGCCGTACTTCTCCTAGGCTTGACCAACATCTGACCCAAACCATCAATGGCCTGGGTGGTATCACAAGGGTCTTCCATTTCCACTTACCATTTACCATTGTACAATGCAGTTCAAGAAGGTGGACTGTCCCTAATACTCCCAAGCCCCAATATCCTATTTATTCTTGCCTGTCAGGATTAGTCACTGTAGCTTTTTTATCCTTCTAGTGGCAGGAGACATATGGAATGGACAGAGGTCATTTGGCCTTCATTGCAGCCATTGTCGTTCCTGATCTGAAGACTTCCTCCCAGGACTAAAACCTTTACACAAGCATAACTCAGAACTGGGAGACAGAAACTAACAATTTTGAACATGGAACATTATACCCAGATATGGCAATTAGCACAAGGAAATGCCCCAACCATGTTTTTCCAGTAACTTTGTAGAGCAACCCCACCTCACCCCTGCATTTTAACTTTCTAAAACCAACCACTATGTTTTTTCCCTTCTTTTCAAAAAGTCTGCTCTCCTGATGACAAGAGCTTAAAATGGCCAGGTGGCATTCAGCTTCTGATTTAATGACACCATTACTGTTTGCCATAATGAAAGAATTCCTCCATTCGATGCTAAAAACAAAACTCCATATCACCGGAACCCAGAAGCATGAGATAAAGAACCAAAAGTTTATTTTTATTTTTTTTTAGATTTTATTTATTTGACAGAGAGAAATCACAAGTAGACAGACAGACAGGCAGAGAGAGAGAGAGAGAGGAAAGCAGGCTCCCCGCTGAGCAGAGAGCCCAATGCGGGACTCAATCCCAGGACCCTGAGATCATGACCTGAGCCGAAGGCAGCGGCTTAACCCACTGAGCCACCCAGGCGCCCAAGAACCAAAAGTTTTAACGTGGGTCCTTCAGCATAGACCTACCCTTTCTTTAGGATTTTTAATCCACCCCTAATTAAAAGTGTCATTAAGTGAAAAACTGTTCAAAAGGAAAAAATTTCCACTATGTTTAATATAAAAACGATGAGGCTTTTACATCCCAACCCTAAGTACACAATTTTTGCCAATAGAAAAATAGATCAACTGAACAATGAACACAAGCTTATGAGAGTAAGAGATATTGAGAGCAACAAATACAGTTAACACATAAAATGTAACATGATGAAGACTCGTTGTACTTGCTGGAGTGGAAATAAAAGACAGTGGGTGGTGGTACAAAGGAGTCTTCCCCCCCCCCGCCCCCTCCCCCCGCAAGAAGAACACTCCTCTTTCTGCTCCTCCCTCAGTGTTTTGGCCTTTGGGAGGGCCATAAGGTTATCTTGCACATTTCTGCTTATGAGTAGTCATGTCACAGAAAAAGGCAAAATATTTAGGCAAATATAGGCCAAAGTGTTACAGAACATACCTATTGCTTGTTGTATGTATTAAAAAGCACAATATTTGGGTTCATCTATACACAGGCTGCCATTCAAATTCGTTCCACATGATAGCCTCTAACTAAAAACTGTTGAGTAAACTGGTTACGTGTGCTTTGTCTGAAACCCTACGTTGAAATACTACTCTTTACAGTGTATTTCGTGTGTCTACTTCTTAGTGATGGGGAGGGCAAGTAGTAGCGACTCACTCTGCAATATGCTCCCCAACCTCACAGGGAATTCACTAAGGTGGCAGTTCCCGGTGTTGTCTTGGAATGTGATTTAGGCTAGCATGAATGTTACCAAACCAAGTAAGAATAATGAGTTTTGTCTACCAGTCTTTAGTCAGGAAACCCAGACACCATGAGCTTCAGTAGAGGGAATTTGACAGAGGAAACTAATATAATATAAAGGTCGTGGGAGAGTGATCCGCAACTCGGATCAGTTACTGGAGAGCAGTTACCGACCCTGGAGCTTGAAGGCCAAAGGGTGGAGAGGATATTACCAAGCCAGGAACCAGGGCCACTTAGAGCTAGACAGAGCCACAGGGACATCCCTAGCAGGAGGTGGGACCATAATAAGGGGTGACTGGAAGGAGGTAGAACAGAGGTGATGTAGCTTTCACCATAGCCATCATGCAAAGCAGAGCAAGTGAGAGAGAAACACCCTGGCTTCCCCCTCAACTCTCACCTTCTGGTATATTGCTAGTGCCTCCCACTTAGTAAACCAGACAGAAAACCAGTTGTCAGAGCACCCGCAGAGCTTAAACACATGCAATAGTGTAGAGCAAGGGATGAGGCAGGAAATGGATCTTACAGCCAAAAGGCAAATGACTGGCACAGGAGCTCATAGGGCCTCCTCTGAGCTGGACCAGGGCAAGAATTGCCCCCATAGTCCCCTAGAATAACTACAGTACATGTCCTTGTAACCTAGAATTCTTCCAAAAATGCTATTTCCTGGGGTGCCTGGGCGGCTCAGTGGGTTAAAGCCTCTGCCTTCGGCTCAGGTCATGATTCCAGGGTCCTGGGATCGAGCCCCGCATTGGGCTCCCTGCTCAGCAGGGAGCCTGCTTCCTCCCCTCTCTCTCTCTCTGCCTGCCTCTCCACCTACCTGTGATCTCTGTCAAATAAATAAATAAAATCTTTTTAAAAAATGCTATTTCCTTCCCTTAATATGCACTTACCTTGGTAAATCGCTGCAATTCTTTAGGGAACTGTAGGAGTAAAAGTCATAGTGGTGTTATAGGAAGATTTTCTTCAGGAGTACCCAGCCTCCTGTCCACACACCCACATCTGGGAACAGGGTGACAGGCAGTTTCTAGCATGGGTGATAACTGGACTACGGTCTCCGAGACCAGATGTGAACTGTTTTTAGACAAGTAACAAAGTAAACTTTCAGCAGCTGACTATTGATTTCATTTGTAGATGAGCAATCACAGTCAGCAATCTGTCAGACCATCGGTGGTATGCTGGTAAAATTTGACATGAAGCTTCCCAAGGGAAACAAGTGTGTGCATCCTACATGCAGGAAGTTTATCATAATGTTACAGATGTGTAGCACACATTGACAAATGATAGGAAAATGCAAGCCTCTTGGATTGTCAATTCTGTATAGCAGTTGATTCTCTTAGAATGCCTTTGTTGACTTTTACCAACCTATGCTTAAAACTGACAAATGGGTAAAACTCTGACAATGTCGTTTGATATTTCCATTTACGTTAAAGAGTAAGATCAAAGTGAAACAAGCTGAGGACATAGGTCAGAACTTTGCTCGTTATGTCAATGACAGGCTGAGTGAGCTCTTTGCTAAGTAATAGCTTTTGAGTACTAGAGGAATATTTCCTCTACTTTTTGCATAATTCACAATGTACAGACATGACACAACATACAGGTTAGTAACCTGATTTACTAACATTTTCACTGTCAACTTTTAAAGTCAACCAGCCTTGATTTGTGGTGCATGCTGTTAAAGATTCCCATCATATTTGAGTCAAAGTTGCTAACATGTTGTCACCGAATGCGGAGTTGGGAAGAGAAGCAAAGTAGCAACAATTATGTGGTATGTCCCCCCCTGCAAACGTTAGTCATAAATAAAATATAGCAAATGCTCAAAACTCAGTTTCCAAACTATTGTCTGTGTTTAATACAACTTATTGGTTATAGTAAAAATTTAGACAATAACCTATAAACATATGTATATAATACATACAGGTTACATGTTACCCAGTACAAACATGTATGTATTTCTATACACACATACATATATACCTTTTAGTAACCAGTTCAAAAAATCTCTAAAAATATAACAACTCTTACAAGCCAGAACGAGCCTGCCCAAGTGCACCACAAAATCAACTTTGCTTCCGGAGAGTTGCTGCTAGGGCTCAGCATTCCCTGGGCAGCTACCCTTGCTGGAGATCAGAAATCCCTTTCCAAGAGCAGCCCCCCTTCCCAGCATGCCAAACATCCTAAGGCTGGCAAGTAAAGTACTCTCTAAAGGTAGTGTTGCTTTCCTCATGGCACAGGTTCAAGGAAAGGCATTTTGGCCCTCTCAGGAAGCCTAATGACAAGGCAAGTGAGAAACTCAGACATGAGAAAGCAAGGTCAGCATCCCAAATTTTCTGGTTCCTTCCTGTATATCAGGCAAAGTCATTTCTGTGCTTTAAACATCATTTAGTTTCAGTCTAGCCTTATGAGATTTGCATGAATCTACCCAGAAAATTATGAGAAAAGCAATAAACTGCAGATTAGCACATCAAATATGTAATACCCTGTGTGTATAGTGTAAATTCAGCCCAGTTCAAAATTTTATAATCTAGTATCTGAGGTCAAGCCCTATGAAAACCCATTTTTGCAGCCATTTTCTTAAATCTGATATAAATGTTGATACTTGGCAGAGTCTCTCAACCCTTCCCTAACCTCCTATATCAACCTCTAGGCTACTTTAGAATCAGATTTTCTTTCTTTTTTAAATCAAAGAAGCCATAGTGTTGGTGAGCTACAAGGGAAAGAGGCTAACCTTTAACCTTCATTCCCAGTTATTTCAGACAAAGGATAATTAGTTGGCATGGTTTCTTAAGATTTCTTATGGGCTTAAGAGTTTTAAAATCCCCAAATTCTGCCACAAATCCTCATTCCAGTAGCCAGGATATCAAAGATGTCCCTTAATGTCAAACAAGTTACTTAAGAAATCTGCCAAAATTGTGAATTCACTTGGCATTGTAGCTCATTCTTTGGTATTTAACAATCACAGAGCTACAGAGCTTCTTTTAATCATGTTACCAAAATGGCTGGGTGTTCTAGTCCATGCTTTAAAGCAAAAATTTTAAAAAGTCATTATTGCTTTTGCTTTATATTTTCCAATTCCATTATGAACAAGCATCATACAGACCCCTTGGACTGGCATTTCTTATCTTTCTGACTGGTCTAAAAATTATCTCAACCACAGCTGATTAGCTGTTTTACTGTCGCTATTAAAGCATGCTACTTGGATGGCACAAAACACGAAGAGGAACCTTATAATCCTTTGCTCCATTTCATCCAATAACCACATTTTTTATTTGAATACTAATCCACCTTTTCTCAGGATGTTTTGCCTGAAATCCCTTCAAGGATACCAATCTCTGCATTGGTTAGGTTTCTTTGGTTGACAGCAAAAAAACTTAATCTCATTTTAAAGTGGACACAAGATAATAATAAGACCCAACGTGGGAAGAATGAGAGACCTGTTCTCTGCAGTGAGCAGAGCAGCAGAAGCGCTGGCAGTATCCTAAGTTGTGGCCAAAGGAGGACTCATTTACAGCCTCCTCCTGTGTCCCGAGGAGAGAGTTTCTGATTGGATTAAAGGGAACTAGGTACAACTGACAACACAAAACCTCACCAAACGACATCAGAGCAGCCCAGAGGAAAAGTCTATGTGTACCTCTGTGTGCATATTTTCAATTTGTATTGTAGACAAAAACAAAATAGCTGATATGTTTGTATTTTCCTAATTTTAACTTTATAAATTTCTGATATGTATAACCGTACAATCATATTATCATTATGAAAATTACACAATCAGTTAGTAAATTATGTCTTTCTGTGAGTACAAAAATCTACCTCATTCTTTTCAGTGAGTGTGTAATCTACTGAATTTTCTATAATTTAATTGATTAACTAGCTTACTAGTGCTAGACATTTAAGCTGCTCCAAATTTCTTGCATTTCTATAATAAATGTGCTTACGCATCTATATTTCTGCGCTTGTGCTTTTCAAGAAGATAAACTCCGAGATTTAGAATTGCAGCAAAGTGATTACATTTAAAATGTTGACAGTAACACATTAGCTTCTAAAATGGCTTTTAAAAGATTTATCTTCCCAATGTACAAAAATATATTTCTCACATCTGCAACAGTACTAGATACTATCCATAAAATTTGTGCTGATTTATGTTAGTGACAAGGACTTTTTAAATTTTTAATTTATCAGATCATTATTGTAGTTAGGAACTTATATTTTATTTGACAATTTCATATTCTGTAACTGTGAGTTGCTTGTTGGTGTGATTTTCAAACTGTATCTTATCCTTGCTGCTTTTCAAGAGCACTTTTTAGAAGTATGTAATATGTATATTTTAAAAATTTCTCCCTGCCTATCATGTGCCTTTTAACTTTGCAATAGTGCCTTATACCATGCAAAAGGTTTAAATCTTCTACATGCTCCTTCCTGTCACTCTCTTCATGGCTTCTAGACTCTGTGTCCACCAAGTCTTCCCAAACTCAAAGGGATACAAATATTGTATAGTCTCTTCTAGAATTTTGTGTTTTCCATTACATCTTTAATCCAGATTCAGGGAACTTCTCTGTAAGGAGTAAAATGTAGCTCTGCTTTTACTTCTAGGTGGATAACTAACTGTCAAACACCATTTAAGTAATCCATATCCCCCACTGATATATCAAAAATGCCACTTTTGTGGAACACCTGGCTGGCTCAGTCAGAGGAACATATGACTCTTGATCTTGGGGATGTGAATTCAAGCCCTACACTAGATTTTGAGATTACTTAAAAATAAATAGAAACTTTAAAAAATACTACTTTTGCAATACACTGAATTCATGGGCATATCATCTTTTCCAAAAATTTCCTATGATGCTTGCCTACTTAACACTCCACATGATTTTCAGACCAAACTGTCAATGTAAAAATATCCTACAGTTATCATGACTGGAATTAGGTGAATGTAGACATCTTTACAATATTGAAACTTCTATCTAGAAACATGTGTGGCTCTCCATTTATTCAGAACCTCTGTTGTTCTTCAGCAGAGATTAATAATTTCCTTTCTACACAGAACTACCATTTCATTTTGGGGGGGTTGATATCAGAACTAAATTAGCCTCATGAAAGAAGTATTCCAAATACTACAAAGTATTATGTTTTAATTATGTTTAATTAGTTTTATGCTTTACACTCTACAACTGTGTGATTAGTGGTTCCTTGAAAGCTTAGAATTAATCTGTAAATCCAGGTGTCTTAAAATAGGGGTAAACTATTCCAGTTCTCTATTGCTTCAGTTTTAAATAATAAGGAATTTTTATTTCTTTGCCTTAATTAACTATAGTCTTATATTCTTCCCAATAAATTCTAATTCTTTTGTTTCAGTCTTATCCAGAGCTTTAGATACTTCCTAAAACATATTCTATGTACCAGGTCACACTAAATTTCTGCACCAACAAAGACATACAGCCTTGGAATCAAAAGAAAGCCACTATGTTATTCTGATGTCAAACTTTAAAAATACTACACATGCTAATCCTCATTATCCACCTTAAGATGTAGTTTGAGTTCCAAAATTATTATACTCTCCCAGTACTGATATACTGCTTTCCAGAGTTCACTCTTTAAAAATAATTTTTAAACAGACTCTGAATGACACTGACTTAACATTTATCAAGCACTTAGTCTGGGTCAGGCACTATGCTAAGCACTTTATAGGCATCAAATAGTTTAAATTTCCTAACCAGGGTTTTAAGAGAGTAGTTTAATTACATTTACATGTTTAAAAGACCACCATGGCAGTTGTGTGAAGAACGAACTTGAAGGGAAGAACACAGGATGTAGGACCAGTTTTTATATTGGAACAGTCCAGGAGAAATGACTGTGTTTGGGAGTAGGACAATGAGAATTGAAAGGAGTGGATGAATTCCAAAAATATCTAGCAGATATATCTACGGGGCTTGGTGACATATGGGGTGAGGAAGAGCTGGAGGCCTGAGACGACTCTGCAGAGTGAACTTTCTGATGATGACTAAGGTGCGCGCTTTGTCTGAAGACTTTTCCACATTCTTTACATTCATAAGATCTCTCTCCGGTATGAATTCTTCTATGTAGATTAAGGTGTCCAATCTGGCTGAAGGTTTTCCCACATTCCTGACATTCATATGGTTTTTCTCCGGAATGAATTCTCTGATGAACAGTAAGGGACTGACGATGGCTAAAGGCTTTACCACACACACTACATTCATAAGGTTTCTCCCCAGTATGACATCTTTGATGACAAATAAGGGATGATTTTGTTCTAAATGCCTTCTCACATTCAACACATTCATAGGGCCTTTGGCCAGTATGGAGTCTCCGATGCTGAGAACGGGATGAGCTATCGCTAAAAGCCTTTCCACATTCGCTACATTTATAGGGTTTCTCTCCAGTATGAACTCTCTGATGTTGAATAAGGCGGGTAGTCTGGCTGAAGGCTTTACCACATTCGTTACACTCATAAGGTTTCTCTCCTGTATGAATTTTATGATGCTGGGCAAGGTGTGCCCTCTGGTTGAAAGCTTTACCACATTCCTTACATCCATAAGGTTTCTCTCCAGTATGAATTCTCTGATGAGTAGCCAGCTGTGAACTGATGCTAAACGCTTTTCCACATTCTTTACATTCATAAGGTTTTTCGCCAGTATGAATTCTCAAATGACTAGCCAGGTGTATACTCTGTCTAAAGGCTTTCCCACATTCCTTGCATTCGTAAGGTTTCTCTCCAGAATGCACTCGTTGATGTTGTGTGAGTGAAGCATGATGGCTGAAGGCCTTCCCACAGACAACGCACTCATAAGGCTTCTCTCCTGTGTGAATTCTTTGATGGACAGTAAGGGATGAGCCATAACTGAAGGTTTTCCCACACACTTTACATTTATATGGTTTCTCTCCAGTATGAATTCTCCTATGCTGAATAAGGCCTATGTGATCACTGAAGGCTTTCCCACAATCGATGCAATCAAAAGGTTTCTCTCCAGTATGATAATACCTCCAGTGACGAATAAGGGATGTGTTCTGCCTGAAGGCTTTCTCACATTCAATACATTCATAGGGTCTTTTGTCAGTGTGACATCTCTGATGTCGGGCAAAGGATGAGCCATCACTGAAGGCTTTCCCACATTCCTTACATTCATAGGGCTTCTCCCCAGTATGAATTCTCTGGTGCTGAGCAAGGTGTGCAGGCTGGCTGAAGGCTTTTCTACATTCCATACACTTATACGGTTTTTCTCCAGTATGAATTCTTTGATGTTGAATAAGGTGCACATTTTGGCTGAAGGCTTTCCTACATTCTTTACATTCAAAGAGTTTCTCACCAGTATGTATTCTGTGATGTTGAACAAGGTGCTGACTCTGGTTGAAGGCTTTCCCACATTCTTTACATTCATATGGTTTTTCACCAGTATGAATTCTCTGATGAACAGTAAGGGAGGAGCTGTGGGTAAAGGTTTTTTCACATTCATGACACTTAAAAAGTTTCTTTCCTGCATAGACTTTCTTGTGTTTCACTACCATGGAATTTTGGGAAAAGCTTTTCTTATCTGACTTGTGATTATAAACATTTTCTTCTATGTTGCCTAGATAGACAAATTTCCCAGACTTGTTATAATTGTGATCTATTTCCTTAGTAAGGGTTTTCTCGTAAGTGGTTACTTTTTGCCCGATAAATGCATCTTGACTTACCAACTGCCTCTCAAAAAGACTTTCACATTTCCAATTTTCTCTGTAAGTAAAACACTCAAGTCCATAGGTTGTAATTCTCTCCATTAACACATCATCATACATGAACTGCTTCAGAAATAATTCTTGTCTCTCATATATAGATCCCGAATCTGAAAGATAACAAAAAAGCCAGTGCTTCCTTTATCATGGGCTATAACAAGGGAAATATTTAATGTGGACAGGGTGGTTAAAAAATAGTGAATCCTGCAAAATCTATTATGTAACAGCACTTAAACTGAAAAATATGCAAGTATATTTCAGAGCTCAGGGAAACATGGAAAAAGTGATTAAGTGTAGGATAATGTAGGAAATGTAGGAAAAGAGAATTAAATGCAGGATAATGAGGTCCTAGAGAAATAGGCTACAATAATAATACTGTCTTTTTTTAATCCTATATTAACATAACAGACTATAAATTAAATACCATTACTCTATTCTTTCTCACTTCTAGTTGACTTGCATATACAGATAGGTTAATGTTGTTTAAATATTAATATCATCACATAACTACTGCTGATCAAAAATTTCTACAGATTCCCAGCAACCACAAAACTGTTATGCTTCATGACTTCTCTTGGGGTTTAGGTAAATGCCTAATCTTTTCATAACCAGAAATCAGTATTTCTATGTACCATTGCTACATGTTTCATACAGTGAGCTCCTCATTTCTCAGAGATCCCTGAACTTCAGGCTGCATAGTAAGGCATTTTTCCATTCATGTTCTCATTGTCACCAGCCTACGAAGAGTATCACTTCCCAGGCCACATTTTAATGGGGTTTTGCCATAAGTCTTTTTGAATAAACTGGTTTCATAATGATATATGTAGGTGCGTATTACTATTATGAAGTTCTTTTCACTGCCACTTAAAATAACTTTCTTGCCTTGTGAGATAAAATACAGGCTTCAGGGTAGGAATAATATGCTTTAAACACGAGTACTAAGTCACTTTACATATATCACAGAAACTCAAACATTTTTAAGTTCTAAATAAAAGCATAAAGAAATTTATACTGAAGAGATGATATTAAGAGAAAACTTCAGGGAAAAGGCTGGCATCAAGGAAGGGCAAAAGGGGGTGCCTGGGTGGCTCAGTGGGTTAAGTCTGTGCCTTCGGCTCAGGTCATGATCTCAGGGTCCTGGGATCGAGCCCCACATTGGGCTCTCTACTTGGCGGGGAGCCTGCTTCCTCCTCTCTCCGCCTGCCTCTCTGCCTACTTGTGACCTCTGTCTGTCAAATAAATAAATAAAATCTTTAAAAAGAAAGAAAGAAAGAAAGAAAGGGCAAAAGAGGGGCGCCTGGGTGGCTCATTCGTGAGGCATCTGCCTTTGGCTCAGGTCATGACCCCACATCAGTCTCCCTGCTCCGTGGGAAACTTGCTTCTCCCTTTCCCACTCCCTCTGCTTGTGTTCCCTCTCTGTCAAATAAATAATTTTTTTTAAATCTTAAAAAGAAAAAAAAAAAAAAAACAAGAAACGGCAAAAGAGAAAGTGCTTTCCTTTCCAATCTTATCCATAGTAAATTACTGACTAATCCAATGTTCTCTAAAGCAATTTTCTACTATGTGTCAAGCACTATGGACACTAATGTAATAAAAGACCAGTTGTTCTTGAGGAGAACAGAAAGGGATTAGAAAGGCAAGACCAACAAAGAAAGTAAAAGAAGAAAACATGAAATATCAAGTGAGAGCCCATGTGGTAAAAAGTAAAACTAGTATTAAAGTTCAGAGATGGAAGAGATCAAATCTCCTAAAGCAGTTCAGAAGGGCTCTGAAGTGCTAACAAGCTTTCTACCCCTTCCTACTTCCTTCTTTCCCTCCTAATGCTCAGGCCTCAGTAATTCTAGAATTGAGGCCATGAGAGTTCAATGTACCTACTACCTACTGTTTTACTTACACAGATGACTGAGGGGAGAAATACTGGACAGAAAAAACAGAAAGTTGGATACACCATGGATTCTTCCTATGAAGGTAGCCTCAACATCACAACCTCCCATGGGAAACATGGTTGTCCCTTATCTTTTTGGCCCATCTCCACACAGATGCCGAGATAGCTTACTCACTTACTAAGAGTTGAATCTCTACTGTGACTCAATATCCCACCAATTTTATAGGCTTCAACCCCTTTTCCTTGTTCTGTTCTTCATAAGGCCAATGATTACTTCTTATCAGGGAAGTTCCTCCATTTCCCAATTTAAGAGAGGTGGTAGATTCCTATGTAACCAAAGTATAAAGTATATCTAAGCGGAGCTAATTTCCCTTCCAATATTTGGCTATTTGGAGGACCCTGGAAGTCTAGGATCCAAATCATCTCAAAATGTAAAGATCAAATCCTGTTATGGAAGTGGAAGGAGAATTTCATAAAGGCAAAATTATCACCTATGATCTCAACATTCCCTGAACTGAACATTCAGTTCAGTGGGGGAGGCAGAAAATAAGTATGCAAATCATAAGCAGGTTAATTATACACTTTCCTGAGTGTTACAAAGAAAATAAACTGGCTCGATAGAAAGTAACTGAGCTGAAATAAGGAATGTTCATTACTGGGACGCCTGGGTGGCTCAGTTGGTTGGACGACTGCCTTCGGCTCGGGTCGTGATCCCGGAGTCCCGGGATCGAGTCCCGCATCGGTCTCCCAGCTCCACGGGGAGTCTGCTTCTCTCTCTGACCTTCTCCTCGCTCATGTTCTCTCTCACTGTCTCTCTCTCAAATAAATAAATAAAATCTTTAAAAAAAAAAAAAAAAAAGGAATGTTCATTACAGAAGGTGGTCAGAGAAGGCCTCTGATGAGATGATGTTTGAGCTCTGGCCAGAGAGTCTGTGGGAATTCACAGTGCCTGGCTAGATAAGATTTAATAAACACATGCCTCCTGGGATGAAACTAGTTGGAAAACAAAGAAGGTGAGTCTAGAGAACTGAGCCCCCTTTAGGGTTTCAGGGTTGAAAACAGCCAGATCCTCATTGTGGCTCAATGCACTAATCCAGGGAGTAAATGCATGTCTTAGGAGAAACATGTATCTTTGGCGGTCACACACCCCATGCACTCCCAGTCTACGTGCCTATCGTAAGCACAGCTTGTTCTATTCACATGACACTCCCTATACCACTGTTCTGATTATTACAGCTTCATATTCATTCTTGTTTTTCTTATTCTCTTGTTGTATTAATAACATTCACAATAAAGGTGGAGGCAGAGTTTGGCTCTGGACCTTTCTTTGCCACTAGAGCATCTGGTCCCCAGGCTTCTCCTTTCTCCTACCAAGGTGTCTGGAGTACTCTTTTCATTCGCTGACTCAGGGTTTGCTGGCCAAACCCAACAAGAGTCAAGCATGGACAGACAGCCAAGAGAAGGGCATAGTGGGCGGAGAAATCAGGAGGCGCAAAAGCCTGAATCAGTAAAGAGCTTGGTGAGTTCAGAAAAGGTGACTAACAATTAAGTAAAGAGCTTCTCAACTGTACTGTCGGGACTCATCAACATCTGTAAGGCAAACAGAGACTAAAGAATGATACTGCCTGCAGTCCAGAAGGAACCAAAGATGGAACTCAGACTGCGTCTGACCACACCTGGTCTCTCAAGGTTTAGAGATTTCACAGTTGGCATACCTTTAACATATCTGAATACCTGGGTATCTCATAATTTAGAAAACTCTGCCCTAAAGTAGAGTGAAAAAGCTAAAAAATCACAGAGGATAAATTAAGAGAAGTAGGATGGAGCTGGATACATAAGGGGTGGTAAGGTCTTTCCTATTTGCAACAGAAAAGCAAAGAAAGATTTCAAGCAGCAGGAAATATTGTGATTTTCTAGTAGCACCTAATTTAGGAGTTAAGATTTAAGAAACAGAGCAGCTTATTTAAGTCTAAATGGCAAAAAGAAAGGGGACGGGAAAGAGCTGGATAGAGATTTTTGCAAACTGAGTTAGCTATTAGAGAGAAGAGATATCTAGACATTTGGGGAGCCTATCCTAAGGAGCAAAGTTTCAATTTTCTCCTCAGGTTTAGAAAGCTTGAAAAGAGTCTCTAAGTAGCATAAGAAAGGAGAAAGTATCACCTTTGAAAATAGCTCAGCCATTATTTAGAAAGGATTCCCCTATCTGGTTCTCCCACACTCACCTGGGAATGGGCTTCTTGTCATCTCTATCTTCATCTCCCAAGGCTCTTTCCCTTGCTCCAATAAGGAGATCACATATGGCTTAGAGATGCAAAGACCTACATACAAAAAACCAAACACAAAAATTGGCCATATTTGGGGCATTTCAGAACTATAAGTCAGTTCCTTAATACTGGTGGAATGATAGAACACGAATGATAAGATCAAAGGGTAAAACATTTTAGAGACAGATTATATAAAGCTTCTGGCATAGTCTAGTGGGACTGCCAACAGTCAACTCTATAATAAAGTTAAACAATTTTCTAAGGGAATTGGGGCAGAAATTCTGCCCAGCATTTACATAGGATCATCAGACAGCCAGTAACTGATGTATTGTAAAGAGCCCCTAGAGACAGAGTTTGGAGTCTGAGTCAAGTTAACTGTCTGGAATATTACTCAGCCATCAAAAAGAATGAATACCTTCCATTTGCATCAACATGGATGGGACTGGAGGGGATTATGCTAAGTAAAGTAAGTCAAGCAGAGAAAGACTATTACTATATGGTTTCACTCATATGGGAAACATAATGAATAGCATGGAGAACATTAGGACAAAGAAGGGAAAAACGAAGTGGGGAGGGAATCAGGGGAGACTAACCATGAGAGACTGTGGACTCTGAGAAACAAAATGAGGGTTGGGGGGGTATGCAAAATTGGTGAGCCTGGTGATGGGTATCAAGGAGGGCACGGATTGCATGGAGCACTGGGTGTTATACATAAACAATGAATATGGAACCTACATCAAACAGTAATGATGTACTGTATGATGACTAACATAACATAATAAAAAAGAAAAAAAAAGGAAAACAAAACTCTTCAAAGGAATATAACAGGGACACCTGGGTGGCTCAGTTGGTTAAGCGGCTGCCTTCGGCTCAGGTCATGGTCCCAGCATCCTGGGATCGAGTCCCACATCAGGCTCCTTGCTCGGCAGGGAGCCTGCTTCTCTCTCTGCCTCTGCCTGCCATTCTGTCTGCCTGTGCTCGCTCTCTCTTCCTCTCTCTCTGACAAATAAATAAAATCTTAAAAAAAAAAAAAAAAGGAATATAGCAGAATCTATAGCCTCTACAATGTATCATTTATAGTGTCTGAGATAAAATCCAGAATTATTACCTCTAAGCAGAAAGAGGAAAAAGTGAATCACACTCAGAAAAATAAGTAATTAATGAAGAGCTAACCAGTAATAACAAATAAAATCTTGAAAAAAAATTCACTACTTTCATGTCCCAGCTGGGGTACCAAAAACAAAAACAAAAAACAAACAAAAAACCACGACAAAAAATAAATACATATAAATAAATAAAAATTCACTACATTTGGGGTGCCTCAGTGGTGCAATTGGTTAAGCATCGATCTCTTGGTTTTGGCTGAGGTCCTGATCTCAGTGTCATGGATTAAGTCCTCCATCAGGCTCTGTGCTCAGTGCAGAGTCTGCTTGAGATTCTCTCTCCCTTTTCCTTCCTACTCATGCTCAGTCTTTCTCAAATAAATAAACAAATATTTTTTGAAAATTCACCACATTGACTTAACATGACATTAAAGAAGACACAAAAAGTGGAAGTAAATTTGAAGTTATGTCAATAGAAATTACCTAATCTGACAAAGAAAAAACATTTTAAATAATGAACAGACCTTCAGCTACCTACAGCATAATATCAAAGGTTCTAATATACTTGTAATTGAAATACCAGGAGAGACAGCAGCGAAAATTATTTGAAGAAATAACACCAAAATTATTCAAATTTGATTAAAGAGATATATTTAAGTTTCAAGATTAGTGAACCACAAGCAGGATAAAAGGGGCTTCTCAGAGAAGCACTGCAGATGCATTGTTCATTCATCAATGAAATACATGTCTTCGGGGTGCCTGGGAGCTCAGATGGTTGTGCATCCGCCTTTAGCTCAGGTCATGATCTCCAGGTCCTGGGATCAAGCCTGAGTTGGGCTCCCTGTTCAGCGGGGAGTCTGCTCCTCCCTCTCTCTCTGCCCCTGCACCCCATTCGTGCTCCCTCACTCTATCTCCCTTTCAAATAAAATCTTTCTTAAAAGAATTTTAATAATGGGGCACCTGGGTGGCTCAGTGGGTTAATGCCTCTGCCTTCAGCTCAGGTCATGATCTCAGGGTCCTGAGATCGAGCCCCACATCGGGCTCTCTGCTCAGCAGGGAGCCTGCTCCCCCCCCACTCTGCCTGCCTCTCTGCTTCCTTGTGATTTGTCTGTCAAATAAATAAATAAAATCTTTTTTAAAAAAAAAATAAATAAATAAAGGAATTTTAATAATAAATAAAAATGTAAAAATTTCCTAACGTAATTCTAAATTCTGTAGAGGGGAAAATATTCTTACCCAGTGATACCAGGTTCTGATAGTTCTCCAACATCATATTCTTGTACAAATTCCTCTGAGCAGGATTCAGCCATTCCCACTCCTCCTGGGAAAAGTCTATTGCCACATCCTTGAATGTAACCAAGTCCTGAAATGACACAAACACACTCTTAATCAACCAATGCTCATTTCATGCATAACTCCAAGTTGAAGCTTTAAATTATTTCTACTTTATGTGAGAAATAGCCCTTGGAGGAGAAAAAAAAATTAAACCTTTATAATATGAAGCTCCAACCTAAAATAGTATTTACTAAAGTGTTAAACTGCATTTATGCAAGGATGCTAACCTATTTGTCGGCACGTGGAAATACGGACAGGTGGCCACAGGGCAGTAAATAAGAGCATCAAGGAATGGCTTATATCTGTGGTTGAACCTTTAAAAACCAAGATTATCTAAACTGATATTTTGTAAATGGTACTCTATGAAATCCTAGAAGGGTTTTGTTTCAGAAGAGAAGGGGTTTCTGGACTGATGGGGCTGATTTTATCTTTTCTTACACAATAAAAACAATAAATATAATTAAAGTGCAATTTTCTCATTCTATACCATTAAGAACTAGCATGACATTCTACACCAGAATAAACTATATAATAATACGAGAAATCACAAAGCATTAAGACTATAACACATTCAATTTGTATATTGAGTCTAACAAACCTGTACGCTTAAGACAATAGCAAACTGAAACTGAATAAATAAAATTTTTAGTCTCTTTTTAAAATATATTTTTATTTATTTTTATTTTTTAAGATTTTAATTATTTATTTGACAGACAGAGATCACAAGTAGGCAGAGAGGCAGGCAGAGAGAGAGAGGGAGAAGCAGGCTCCCCGCTGAGCAGAGAGCCCGAAGCAGGGCTCGGGGATCAATCCCAGGACTCCAGGATCACGACCTTAGCCAAAGGCAGAGGCCTTAACCCACTGAGCCACCCAAGCACCCCTAAAATATATTTTTAAAGATTTCTTTATTTTAGAGAGTAAGCAAGTGAGCAAGCAAGCACGGGGTGGGGGTGGACAGAAGGAGAAGGAGAGAGAGTCTTAGAGTCTTAGGCAGATACCATGCGGAGTGCAAAGCCCGATGTAGAGCTCAATCTCACTAACCTGAGATCACAACCTCAGCCGAAACCAAGTGGTGGATGCTTAACCAACTGCACCACGCAGGCACCCCTAATTTTAAGTTTCTTTTTTTCCGTTTAAAGATTTTATTTTTATTTATTTGAGAGAGAATGAGAGAGAGACCATGAGAAGGGAGAAGTCAGAGGGAGAAGCAGACTCCATGCTGAGCAGGGAGCCCGATGTGGGACTCGATTCTGGAACTCTAGGATCATGAACTGAGCCAAAGGCAGTTGCTTAACCATCTGAGCCACGCAGGTGCCCCCCCCTACTTTTTAGTTTCTTAAAGAATTAAATGCATTGAGAAAAATAAATGTCCAGTTATAATCACCAGCAGGTTGTAAGAAATTTTTTTAAATATGGGCATTTTTCATCTTCAGATTTGTTTATTTCCATCAAAAAGAAAAATCTTCATGCTCGTGCATTGCACACCAATGACAATGGTAACTGTATTCTATATAAAGACAAAGCTATACAAAGAATGTCTTAATTTGCTTTTTGACAATGAACACTTAAGTTTAGAACAAAGGCATGATACAAAGATATTCAAAGTATGGGACTTTAGAAGATATACAGACCTTTGAGAAAATATTTAGTGTATTTTTCAAATAAAAGTATTAACATTTTTTGTTATTTTTTTAAAGATTTTGTTTATTTATTTGACAGAGACACAGCAAGAGAAGAAACACAAGCAGGGGAGTGGGAGAGGGAGAAGCAGGCTGGCTTTCTGCTGAGCAGGGAGCCCAATGCGGAGCTCGATCCCAGGACCCTGGGACCAGGGACCCGGGCTAAAGGCAGCCGCTTAATCGACTGAGCCACCCAGGTGCTCCTGTTATTTTCTTTTTCTTTTTCTTTTTTTTAAAGATTTTATTTATTTATTTGATAGACAGAGATCACAAGTAGGCAGAGAGGCAGGCAGAGAGGGAGGAAGCAGGTTCCCTGCCGAGCAGAGAGCCCAATGTGGAGCTCGATCCCAGGACCCTGAGACCATGACCTGAGCCAAAAGCAGAAGCTTTAACCCACTGAACCAGCCAGGCACCCCTATTTTTATTTTCTACACCCAATAAGAGGCTTGAATTCATGACCCCAAGATCAAGAATTCATGATCTTCTGACTGAGCCAGCCAAGCACCCTGGTATTATATATTCTTTTTAAGATTCACTGTGAGCTACTGGTTTTCAGGAGTTTTGGTTTGCCCCTTCTAGTTAGTTGAGGCTGCCATTTTGGCTGCTACCCATCATTTCCCATGTTCTTATAAAACCAAATGCATTCAGATGAATTTAACCAGGCAAGCAGAAGTAGCCACATTCTTTCCAATATTTAGTATAATTTGGTCACTAGTAAGGAAATTAGGTGTTTTGGATATTCCCACAGAAAAATGAATTTGATTGCTTGTGATCCTGGTACTCTGGCTAATTATTTGGTATGTACACCATCAGAATTTTCCCAGTGTTTATATAGGTATCTTTATATGCATTCTTATTTTTTACTGATAATCTTATATTAAATTAAATTCTATTTTTTTAAAAATATCTATTTATTTATTTGACAGAGAGAGAGAGAGCGAGAGAGGGAACACAAGCTGGGGGAGTGGGAGAGGGAGAAGTAGGCCTCCTACAGAGCAGGGAGCCTGATGCAGGGCTCGATCCCAGGACCCTGGGATCATGGCCTGAGCCAAAGGCAGATGCACAATGACTGAGCCACCCAGGCGCCCCTAAATAAATTCTAATTTATAGTATTTGAAGAGATTGTAATTATTTTTTAAGAAGAAAAACATTTACTGCAAGGTATCAAATAATATATGGGATTTCCAGAAGGACTAAAGAGCAAAGTTTGCATGATACACAAGCAAAAGCTACACATCAGGAGAAAAGCCTAAATTAGATCAAGATGGTGTTTTTCAAAAATCCCATTCTCCGTCCGGTGTCACCCACAGATAAAGCACCTAATATGCTAGGACTTGACCAGTAGGAATTTCAGCCAGAACTGCTCCCAGAACAACCAAATGCCTCTGCCACTATTTTGGCTTTAAAATCCGATTTCCCTGAACTTTGCTGCTACTTCCTGTTGCTAACTTCTGCTTTCCACACATTGTACTGGAAGCCTCTACATGGCATATATAAGTCATATACAGACCCTATTTGCAAAGGAGTCTGGGTAATGCCATTTTTAGCTTTCTGGTATGCCCCAATACACAGTAAACAAAAACTCATCATATACTAGGCCAACAAAAGCCTTAAATTTTAAACTCCCAAATTTTCAGGCTATATATATATTTTTAAAGATTTTATTTATTTATTTGATAGACAGAGATCACAAGTAGGCAGAGAGGCAGGCAGAGAGAGAGGGGTAAGCAGGCTCCCTGCCGAGCAGAGAGCCCAACGTGGGGTTCAATCCCAGGACCCTGAGACCATGACCCGAGCCGAAGGCAGAGGCTTAACCCACTGTGCCACCCAGGTGCCCCCAGGTTATATTTTCAATTCAGGATTCAGAGCAACTGAAACCTATGAAGAGATGAATTTAAAACTTTATCTACTTGAAAATCTATACGTAACCAACAGACAGTAATAAAATTAAATTAGTGGGGCACCTGGGTGGCTCAGTGGGTTAAAGCCTCTGCCTTGGGCTCAGGTCATGATCCCAGAGTCCTGGAATCCAGCCCCACGTCGGGCTCTCTGCTCAGCAGGGAGCCTGCTTCCCCTTCTCTCTCTGCCTGGCTCTCTGCCTACTTGTGATCACTCTCTATCAAATAAATAAATGAATCTTTAAAAAAAAAAAAGAAAAGAAAAAAATTAAATTAGTAAAACAGAAAACAAATTTAGAGAGGATATGGAAAAATGGGAACCCTCATACACTGCTGCCAAAGAGGTAAAGTGGCACAGCCCCTTTGAAAAATACAGCTTAGCAGTTTCTTAAGAACTTAAATATGAATTTACCGTATCACCCAGAAATTCTACTTCTAGGTTAATCTACCCAAGAAAAATGAAAATATTATGTACAAATAAAGATTTGTACATTTCTTTTTTTTTTTTTAAGATTTTATTTATTCATTTGCCAAAGAGAGAGCACAAGCAGGAGGAGCAGCAGGCAGGAGAGGGAGAAGCAGGCTCCCCGCTGAGCAGGGAGCCAGATGTGGAAACAATCCCAGGACCCTGGGATCATGACCCTGGGATCATGACCCAAGGCAAAGGCAGATGCTTAACTGACTGAGCCACCCAGCTGTCCCAAGACTTGCACATTTCACTATTTAATGTATACAGATTCATTTATTTATGTCTATCTCCCCCCCCATCCCCCACCCCGAAAGTAAGTTCCACAGGGGCACGGTCTTTGTCAATCTTGCTGCACCGGCAGAATCTAAAAGACCATCTGGCATGTACAAGGTCAAAAAGTATCTGCTCAATAAATAACTTTAAAATAACCAGCAGAGGGGCACCTGGGTGGCTCAGTGGGTTAAGGCCTCTGCCTTCAGCTCGGGTCATGATCCCAGGGTCCTGGGATAGAGCCCCGCATCAGGCTCTCTGCTCAGCAGGGAGCCTGCTTCCTCCTCTCTCTCTCTGCCTGTCTCTCTGCCTCTTTGTGATCTCTGTCTGTCAAATAAATAAAATCTAAAATAAAATAAAATAAAATAAAATAACCAGCAGAGCTTAAAAAAAAAAAGGTTCCCAATTCTAAAATTTGCTAGAAAAATAAACTTGTAAGAACAGTTAAGGGAATTCTGGAAAAAGATGAGTAATGGGAAGAATGTTAGCCCTTCCACCTTAAAAAACACTGTAAATGCCCAAAGACAAGGCAAAAATTTCCCCAAATGTGCTTTATACCACAAATTATTCCAAGACGTCAATATACCCAGTGCAATTTTATTCAGAGTCCCCAGGCAGAAGCAGATTGATAAAATGCTCACAGCTGACAAGCTGAAGAGTTCTGAAGAATGATGTAGGAGAAGAAACAATGGTAATAAATGCTAATCTAGACTGTTCATTCACAGAATACTACTATCTGCCAAAGAAGGGTTCTGGTAAATAAATACCCCAGGCTCTTGGTTGAGAACCCAAAGAAAGGACTACACCCCAGAACTGATGGTGAACCAGACATAACCCAGCTTTCAGAAGCACTGAGGCCCTGCCTCTAATCATCTCAGCTCCTGACCACACTAGGCCTGAGCTGATCTCAGCACAGCTACGTGCCACAGGCAAGAGTAAACCGTCTCCATCAAAGTACACAGGAGGAACCTAGATATGCAGTACAAAGTCGGTGTTCAACAAATCAAAAATACCCCACAATGATGCGGTATGTCACTGGGACACAGGAGTATCTAAAAGAGCTCCTAATGACCAAACCTAGAACCTGAGCAACAAAAAAAAGTAAAAAATAAATAAGCGTGAGTCCATGCTAGCTAATACAAATAAATGACTGGATAAAGAAATGGTGGATTTAGGCAGAAAATGGGGAATTACACAAAATAATCAGACATTCTAAAGCTAAAAATGTGGGGCGCCTGGGTGGCTCAGTGGGTTAAGCCTCTGCCTTCGGCTCAGGTCATGATCGCAGGGTCCTGGGATCGAGCCCTGCATTGGGCTCTTAGCTCAGTGGGGAACCTGCTTCCCTCTCTCTCTGCCTGCCTCTCTGCCTACAGGTGACCTCTCCCTTGTGTCAAATAAATAAATAAAATCTTTTTTTAAAAAATAATATAAAAAATAAATAAAACTGAAAATGCAATAAATGGAAGCTATGATTCAATGATGGACCTAACAGCAGATTAGAAAATTGAAGAGAATTAGAACATAAGTGAAATATACAGAGTAAAAAAGATCTAGACTTTAAAGATTTTATTTATTTATTTATTTATTTGACAGAGACACAGCAAGAGAGGGAAAAGAAGCAGAGGAAGGGGGAGAGGGGGAAGCAGGTTTCCTGCTGAGCAGGGAGCCTGATGTGGGGCTCGATCCCAGGACCCTGGGACCACGCCCTGCAACCAGTTCCCCACTACGCATGGAGTCTGCTTAAGATTCTCTCCCTCTCCCTCTGCACTCCCCACCTGCTTGTGCACTCACTCTCTCTCTCAAATAAATAAATAAATATATATATTTTTTTAAACAAACAAACAGAAATACAAGTAAAACTGAATGTAGTGCAAGGTACCTTGGTGACTCAGTCAGTTTAGCCTCCAACACTTGATTTCAGCTTAGGTCTTGATCTTGGGGTCATGGGATCAAGCCCCTAGTCAGGCTCACACTCAGCAATTTATTTATTATTCCTCTCCCTCTGCTCCTCTCCTGGCTTATACATGCATGTGTGCAAGCACACTCTCTCTCCCCTTCTCTCTCAAATAAATAGTAAATAAATAAATATCTAAAAAAAAAAAAAACCTGAATGTAGTCCAGCAACAGAATCAAGTATAAGATACAGGGAGCATTCCAAATTAGTTAAGAAAGAGATGAGTTAGGGCGCCTGGATGGCTCAGTGGGTTAAGCCGCTGCCTTCGGCTCAGGTCATGATCTCAGAGTCCTGGGATCGAGTCCCGCATCGGGCTCTCTGCTCAGCAGAGAGCCTGCTTCCCTCTCTCTCTCTCTGCCTGCCTCTCCATCTACTTGTGATTTCTCTCTGTCAAATAAATAAATAAAATCTTTAAAAAAAAAAAGAAAGAAAGAAAGAAAGAGATGAGTTATTCAACAAATACCACTGGGTCAAATGGGGAGACAAGTGGGAAAACAAGGAACCCTTGACTCATTTAGGACAAATTAAACATTTAATGTAACAACTTAATGTAAATTAAATTTAATGTAACAACTTAATATAAATTTGGACCTTATCCTCACAGGAAAAAAATGACAAAAATCAAACATAAACTTGCAAGAAAACTATGAGAGGTAAAAACAAATCTTTTAGAAGAAAAACTGTTATCTACAGATGCTGGGGTAGACAAGGATTTCTTTTTTTTTTTTTTTTAATATAATTTTTTATTTTTTATAAACATATATTTTTATCCCCAGGGGTACAGGTCTGTGAATCACCAGGTTTACACACTTCACAGCACTCACCAAAATAGACAAGGATTTCTTAAACAGGATCCATAAAAACATAGAAGGGAAAAACCTATTTATGTATGAATAGAATTCCCTGAATGATATAGTTTCTCCTAAGAACTGGAAGGCAAAAAAAATCACTTTTATGTCTTGAATTTCATATATACATGATATAGATATCATATATGTAATTTCCAAAAATTGACTAGAATAAGGTTTTTTAGCTAAACAAAAAAAAAAATTTAAGAACTTAAGGATAAAATTAGAGATCTGAACAGAATTCAGCCTGAAGGATGACTCCAATGCATTCTAAAAACAGAAGAGGGCCAGCAAATGCACATTTTACTTGGAACGCCACTCACTGGTACCGAGACAACTCTATTCCACATAACAGAAACCAAATCTTTTCCCAGGCGTCAACACTGAACCAAGAGTGAAGTGGAAAGAGGGGACTCAGAGAGGGCGCTGGGCCTCATCACACTTGGTTTCACTTACCCATCAGGCAGCCTGAGTTAGCACGCTCTGGGGAAAGTGGGAACCAGGCCAGTCAAAACCACTGTTAATCAGAGAATTTTCAAAAGAAAAGACGCCTTACTAAGTCCTGACGAGTTAAGACTTTTCACAGATGAGAATGGAAATAACTAACCTGGGATATGGCTTTAACTAGTTCAACAGTCATTTCCAGCCTTCCTCGCTGACTTCTCTCCTGGAGAACAGCAGTGTCCTAGAGAACAGGCGTGGAGAGAGAGAAAGGACAGTGAGGAGATGAGGCTTGTTCTCCACTCCTGGAACCATCAGCCTAAAAACTCTGTCCTCCCCTTCTTCCCCCGGCTTTCCTTGCTACTGCTGCCCAAACAGCCAGAACAGTCTAGGCACCTACAGCCAGGAAGGACTGCAACCTACAATTCTGTTTCTCTTATGCTCGCGTTCCTAAATTTAATCTTTTTTCCAAAAAGTTGCCATCCCATTCTTGGTCTTATTTTTATCGGTAAACGTGGCTCTTTCCCTTTCTGCATCTCTGCTTCAGGATTTGACACAATCTACAATTTGAAAATCTTTGCATCAGGCTCCCTGCTCAGCGGGAAGCCTGCTTCTCCCTCTCCCACTCCCCCTGCTTGTGTTTCCTCTCGCTGTGTCTCTGTCAAATAAATAAATAAAATCTTTAAAAAAAAATCTGACTCCTCAATGCATCAGATGCCAGGGTTATCATTCTCCACCCAATCCCCACAGGCCTGGCCTGCATCTCAGGCTGGGACAACGGACAATGGGGCAACTTAGCATCTGATTTTGCCACCTTCACTCTCATCAGTCTTCAGTCCTTGGTTTCCCCTCCTTTTTGCCACCCATAACTGAAGGTGTCACCTGCTCCAGTCGGGGGCTCTAGTTAGTCACCTCCCTGCATTGCTTTTTACTGGAATCCTTGAACTGGGAGCAGGGGCTTCTACTCTAGGGTTCTTACCTCAGCAACACACAACACCGAAAACCAACACACACCAAGAAGCTGGTGCTATTGGTCTTCCAAGTAGTGTCCCCATACACACCCAGCACCCTGGGCCAGCTATAAGCACACGGTGTGACACACAAACACTGACCTAAGATCTTGTCGACCTCCTGACCACAGAGGACATCATCCCAAGCACCTAAAGGAAGCCACATCACACTCAGTCACACTCACCATGGTCTCGGAGGCCTGTGCACAAACACACAGGGTGAAACACAAACATCACACACACCCCCAAACTTACTCTCTTACACATACCACGGCTCACTGCGCCCTCCTCTCTGTCTTGCTCACACGAGCACACTCCGCAGCCTAACCGAGGCTATACCTGCAAGCCTTCGGGGGACAATCTGCAGTCTCCATGGTCTCTGTCCTGCTCGCTCTGGTCTCACACAAAAGCACGTCTCCAGTTTTCCTCTCTGTCACACAAACAAACACAATAGCCCCTCACACTTCACACTCACAAACACACACACACACGCACGCACATTCTCAGTGTCATCTGTGTCGGGATTTCTGTCACACATAGAAACTGCTCAAGAACAAAATCCAACTGAGGAAAATTTAAACATCTAATTAGCTCTACTCATCAGTTCCAGAACAGGGCTGCCGCCCACCCTGCAAGCAGAGGGGCTCCAAGGAGCTGCACGAAACGTTCATTTTTCTAGAAAGGCGGTGGGGCAAGAAGCCAGCGAAAGAAAGGACAGGACTGTTTCGGGCACAGTAACTTCCCTTTAGCAGGAATGTGAGGGGTCATGCACAGGTCACTTCGGCTTGCTTTCGGGGATGAAGGCCCACGTGACCTGTGACCTCACTAGAGCCGCCCAGAAAATTCTTGACTCCCCAGTGAAAACTCCATTTCCCGGGCAGGCTGAACCGCAGTTAGGATGGGTATTAACTGTCCATCTGAGGACATGGCCTCCATGCGGCCAAACTGGGCCAGAGGTTTTCTTTCTCCTACCACACACACACACACCCTGGCCTCTCACCCTGTAGCTGCACCGCACCCATCTCACACACACCCAGGACACAGTGCCCTCTCTCACACCCAGACACCTGCACTACGACAGACACACCGACTGCAGCCTCGCACACTCACCAACATGCTCCTGACACCCCACAGTCTCTCACACACACCTGCCACCATCTCTGGCATCTCACACTTTATCTCACACATACTCACCTCCCACATCTCTGGCAGCTCACACTCACACACACACCTCCCACATGTATGGCATCTGAACCTTTCCCTCTCTCACACACACACCTCTGACCATCTCTGGCATCCCACACTCTCACACACACATCAACATGTGGCATTTCACATTTTCTCTCTCTCACACATCTCTCCCACATCTCTGGCATCTTATACTCTCTCTCCCGCTCTCTCTCTCTCTCTCTCACACACACACACACTCACCTCCTACATCTCTGGCATCTCACTCTCTCTCACACACATCCCACATCTCTGGCACCTCACACTTTCTTTCACACACACACACCTCCTACATCTCTGGCATCTCACTTTCTCACACATTTACCACACGTCTGGCACCTCACACCTTCTCTCTCACACACACACCTCCCACCATCCCTGGCAGCTCACACTG